>NW_028254811.1:0-303760 GCF_964263255.1 Lissotriton vulgaris
TTTTGGGCCCCTGGAAGCATGAAAATAACTTTAAACATGCTAATTTTAGCTCTAACACTGATGATCCACCTACAAATGTGAACTGACGTTCAAAAATAAAACATTTGAAAACGGACCATTTTCCACATTTCTGAAGCATGACGTAATGGGGGGGTGTTATCTCTTTTGTCGAAAATCCGCCGTTTTTGCTCGAACATTAAATGCCTCCAAATGGTATTTAATTAACTTCCCGGGGTGAAGAAACCCTTTTTGAGAACTCAGAGTGAGTAAATTGGCCATTTTCATGCACTTTTAACCTTTCCATAAATCTTGTGTTTTGGGCCCCTGGAAGCATGAAAATCACTTTAACCATGCTAATTTTAGCTCTAACACTGATGATCCACCTACAAATGTGAACTGACGTTCAAAAATAAAACATTTGAAAACGGACCATTTTCCACATTTCTGAAGCATGACGTAATGGGGGGGTGTTATCTCTTTTGTCGAAAATCAGCCGTTTTTGCTCGAACATTAAATGCCTCCAAATGGTATTTAATTAACTTCCCGAGCCCCTGGAAGCATGAAAATCACTTTAAACATGCTAATTTTAGCTCTAACACTGATGATCCACCTACAAATGTGAACTGACGTTCAAAAATAAAACATTTGAAAACGGACCATTTTCCACATTTCTGAAGCATGACGTAATGGGGGGTGTTATCTCTTTTGTCGAAAATCAGCCATTTTTGCTCGAACATTAAATGCCTCCAAATGGTATTTATTTCACTTCCCGAGCCCCTGGAAGCATGAAAATCACTTTAAACATGCTAATTTTAGCTCTAACACTGATGATCCACCTACAAATGTGAACTGACGTTCAAAAATAAAACATTTGAAAACGGACCATTTTCCACATTTCTGAAGCATGACGTAATGGGGGGGTGTTATCTCTTTTGTCGAAAATCAGCCGTTTTTGCTCGAACATTAAATGCCTCCAAATGGTATTTATTTCACTTCCAGAGCCCCTGGAAGCATGAAAATCACTTTAAACATGCTAATTTTAGCTCTAACACTGATGATCCACCTACAAATGTGAACTGACGTTCAAAAATAAAACATTTGAAAACGGACCATTTTCCACATTTCTGAAGCATGACGTAATGGGGGGGTGTTATCTCTTTTGTCGAAAATCAGCCGTTTTTGCTCGAACATTAAATGCCTCCAAATGGTATTTATTTCACTTCCCGAGCCCCTGGAAGCATGAAAATCACTTTAAACATGCTAATTTTAGCTCTAACACTGATGATCCACCTACAAATGTGAACTGACGTTCAAAAATAAAACATTTGAAAACGGACCATTTTCCACATTTCTGAAGCATGACGTAATGGGGGGGTGTTATCTCTTTTGTCGAAAATCAGCCGTTTTTGCTCGAACATTAAATGCCTCCAAATGGTATTTAATTAACTTCCCGGGGTGAAGAAACCCTTTTTGAGAACTCAGAGTGAGTAAATTGGCCATTTTCATGCACTTTTAACCATTCCATAAATCTTGTGTTTTGGGCCCCTGGAAGCATGAAAATAACTTTAAACATGCTAATTTTAGCTCTAACACTGATGATCCACCTACAAATGTGAACTGACGTTCAAAAATAAAACATTTGAAAACGGACCATTTTCCACATTTCTGAAGCATGACGTAATGGGGGGGGTGTTATCTCTTTTGTCGAAAATCAGCCGTTTTTGCTCGAACATTAAATGCCTCCAAATGGTATTTAATTAACTTCCCGGGGTGAAGAAACCCTTTTTGAGAACTCAGAGTGAGTAAATTGGCCATTTTCATGCACTTTTAACCATTCCATAAATCTTGTGTTTTGGGCCCCTGGAAGCATGAAAATCACTTTAAACATGCTAATTTTAGCTCTAACACTGATGATCCACCTACAAATGTGAACTGACGTTCAAAAATAAAACATTTGAAAACGGACCATTTTCCACATTTCTGAAGCATGACGTAATGGGGGGGTGTTATCTCTTTTGTCGAAAATCAGCCGTTTTTGCTCGAACATTAAATGCCTCCAAATGATATTTAATTAACTTCCCGGGGTGAAGAAACCCTTTTTGAGAACTCAGAGTGAGTAAATTGGCCATTTTCATGCACTTTTAACCATTCCATAAATCTTGTGTTTTGGGCCCCTGGAAGCATGAAAATCACTTTAAACATGCTAATTTTAGCTCTAACACTGATGATCCACCTACAAATGTGAACTGACGTTCAAAAATAAAGCATTTGAAAACGGACCATTTTCCACATTTCTGAAGCATGACGTAATGGGGGGGTGTTATCTCTTTTGTCGAAAATCAGCCGTTTTTGCTCGAACATTAAATGCCTCCAAATGGTATTTAATTAACTTCCCGAGCCCCTGGAAGCATGAAAATCACTTTAAACATGCTAATTTTAGCTCTAACACTGATGATCCACCTACAAATGTGAACTGACGTTCAAAAATAAAACATTTGAAAACGGACCATTTTCCACATTTCTGAAGCATGACGTAATGGGGGGGTGTTATCTCTTTTGTCGAAAATCAGCCGTTTTTGCTCGAACATTAAATGCCTCCAAATGGTATTTAATTAACTTCCCGGGGTGAAGAAACCCTTTTTGAGAACTCAGAGTGAGTAAATTGGCCATTTTCATGCACTTTTAACCATTCCATAAATCTTGTGTTTTGGGCCCCTGGAAGCATGAAAATCACTTTAAACATGCTAATTTTAGCTCTAACACTGATGATCCACCTACAAATGTGAACTGACGTTCAAAAATAAAACATTTGAAAACGGACCATTTTCCACATTTCTGAAGCATGACGTAATGGGGGGGTGTTATCTCTTTTGTCGAAAATCAGCCATTTTTGCTCGAACATTAAATGCCTCCAAATGGTATTTATTTCACTTCCCGAGCCCCTGGAAGCATGAAAATCACTTTAAACATGCTAATTTTAGCTCTAACACTGATGATCCACCTACAAATGTGAACTGACGTTCAAAAATAAAACATTTGAAAACGGACCATTTTCCACATTTCTGAAGCATGGCGTAATGGGGGGGTGTTATCTCTTTTGTCGAAAATCAGCCGTTTTTGCTCGAACATTAAATGCCTCCAAATGGTATTTATTTCACTTCCCGAGCCCCTGGAAGCATGAAAATCACTTTAAACATGCTAATTTTAGCTCTAACACTGATGATCCACCTACAAATGTGAACTGACGTTCAAAAATAAAACATTTGAAAACGGACCATTTTCCACATTTCTGAAGCATGACGTAATGGGGGGGTGTTATCTCTTTTGTCGAAAATCAGCCGTTTTTGCTCGAACATTAAATGCCTCCAAATGGTATTTAATTAACTTCCGGGGGTGAAGAAACCCTTTTTGAGAACTCAGAGTGAGTAAATTGGCCATTTTCATGCACTTTTAACCATTCCATAAATCTTGTGTTTTGGGCCCCTGGAAGCATGAAAATAACTTTAAACATGGTAATTTTAGCTCTAACACTGATGATCCACCTACAAATGTGAACTGACGTTCAAAAATAAAACATTTGAAAACGGACCATTTTCCACATTTCTGAAGCATGACGTAATGGGGGGGTGTTATCTCTTTTGTCGAAAATCAGCCGTTTTTGCTCGAACATTAAATGCCTCCAAATGGTATTTAATTAACTTCCCGGGGTGAAGAAACCCTTTTTGAGAACTCAGAGTGAGTAAATTGGCCATTTTCATGCACTTTTAACCATTCCATAAATCTTGTGTTTTGGGCCCCTGGAAGCATGAAAATCACTTTAAACATGCTAATTTTAGCTCTAACACTGATGATCCACCTACAAATGTGAACTGACGTTCAAAAATAAAACATTTGAAAACGGACCATTTTCCACATTTCTGAAGCATGACGTAATGGGGGGTGTTATCTCTTTTGTCGAAAATCAGCCGTTTTTGCTCGAACATTAAATGCCTCCAAATGGTATTTAATTAACTTCCCGGGGTGAAGAAACCCTTTTTGAGAACTCAGAGTGAGTAAATTGGCCATTTTCATGCACTTTTAATCATTCCATAAATCTTGTGTTTTGGGCCCCTGGAAGCATGAAAATAACTTTAAACATGCTAATTTTAGCTCTAACACTGATGATCCACCTACAAATGTGAACTGACGTTCAAAAATAAAACATTTGAAAACGGACCATTTTCCACATTTCTGAAGCATGACGTAATGGGGGGGTGTTATCTCTTTTGTCGAAAATCAGCCGTTTTTGCTCGAACATTAAATGCCTCCAAATGGTATTTAATTAACTTCCCGGGGTGAAGAAACCCTTTTTGAGAACTCAGAGTGAGTAAATTGGCCATTTTCATGCACTTTTAACCATTCCATAAATCTTGTGTTTTGGGCCCCTGGAAGCATGAAAATCACTTTAAACATGCTAATTTTAGCTCTAACACTGATGATCCACCTACAAATGTGAACTGACGTTCAAAAATAAAACATTTGAAAACGGACCATTTTCCACATTTCTGAAGCATGACGTAATGGGGGGGTGTTATCTCTTTTGTCGAAAATCAGCCGTTTTTGCTCGAACATTAAATGCCTCCAAATGATATTTAATTAACTTCCCGGGGTGAAGAAACCCTTTTTGAGAACTCAGAGTGAGTAAATTGGCCATTTTCATGCACTTTTAACCATTCCATAAATCTTGTGTTTTGGGCCCCTGGAAGCATGAAAATCACTTTAAACATGCTAATTTTAGCTCTAACACTGATGATCCACCTACAAATGTGAACTGACGTTCAAAAATAAAGCATTTGAAAACGGACCATTTTCCACATTTCTGAAGCATGACGTAATGGGGGGGTGTTATCTCTTTTGTCGAAAATCAGCCGTTTTTGCTCGAACATTAAATGCCTCCAAATGGTATTTAATTAACTTCCCGAGCCCCTGGAAGCATGAAAATCACTTTAAACATGCTAATTTTAGCTCTAACACTGATGATCCACCTACAAATGTGAACTGACGTTCAAAAATAAAACATTTGAAAACGGACCATTTTCCACATTTCTGAAGCATGACGTAATGGGGGGGTGTTATCTCTTTTGTCGAAAATCAGCCGTTTTTGCTCGAACATTAAATGCCTCCAAATGGTATTTAATTAACTTCCCGGGGTGAAGAAACCCTTTTTGAGAACTCAGAGTGAGTAAATTGGCCATTTTCATGCACTTTTAACCATTCCATAAATCTTGTGTTTTGGGCCCCTGGAAGCATGAAAATCACTTTAAACATGCTAATTTTAGCTCTAACACTGATGATCCACCTACAAATGTGAACTGACGTTCAAAAATAAAACATTTGAAAACGGACCATTTTCCACATTTCTGAAGCATGACGTAAAGGGGGGTGTTATCTCTTTTGTCGAAAATCAGCCATTTTTGCTCGAACATTAAATGCCTCCAAATGGTATTTATTTCACTTCCCGAGCCCCTGGAAGCATGAAAATCACTTTAAACATGCTAATTTTAGCTCTAACACTGATGATCCACCTACAAATGTGAACTGACGTTCAAAAATAAAACATTTGAAAACGGACCATTTTCCACATTTCTGAAGCATGGCGTAATGGGGGGGTGTTATCTCTTTTGTCGAAAATCAGCCGTTTTTGCTCGAACATTAAATGCCTCCAAATGGTATTTATTTCACTTCCCGAGCCCCTGGAAGCATGAAAATCACTTTAAACATGCTAATTTTAGCTCTAACACTGATGATCCACCTACAAATGTGAACTGACGTTCAAAAATAAAACATTTGAAAACGGACCATTTTCCACATTTCTGAAGCATGACGTAATGGGGGGGTGTTATCTCTTTTGTCGAAAATCAGCCGTTTTTGCTCGAACATTAAATGCCTCCAAATGGTATTTAATTAACTTCCGGGGGTGAAGAAACCCTTTTTGAGAACTCAGAGTGAGTAAATTGGCCATTTTCATGCACTTTTAACCATTCCATAAATCTTGTGTTTTGGGCCCCTGGAAGCATGAAAATAACTTTAAACATGGTAATTTTAGCTCTAACACTGATGATCCACCTACAAATGTGAACTGACGTTCAAAAATAAAACATTTGAAAACGGACCATTTTCCACATTTCTGAAGCATGACGTAATGGGGGGGTGTTATCTCTTTTGTCGAAAATCAGCCGTTTTTGCTCGAACATTAAATGCCTCCAAATGGTATTTAATTAACTTCCCGGGGTGAAGAAACCCTTTTTGAGAACTCAGAGTGAGTAAATTGGCCATTTTCATGCACTTTTAACCATTCCATAAATCTTGTGTTTTGGGCCCCTGGAAGCATGAAAATCACTTTAAACATGCTAATTTTAGCTCTAACACTGATGATCCACCTACAAATGTGAACTGACGTTCAAAAATAAAACATTTGAAAACGGACCATTTTCCACATTTCTGAAGCATGACGTAATGGGGGGTGTTATCTCTTTTGTCGAAAATCAGCCGTTTTTGCTCGAACATTAAATGCCTCCAAATGGTATTTAATTAACTTCCCGGGGTGAAGAAACCCTTTTTGAGAACTCAGAGTGAGTAAATTGGCCATTTTCATGCACTTTTAACCATTCCATAAATCTTGTGTTTTGGGCCCCTGGAAGCATGAAAATCACTTTAAACATGCTGATTTTAGCTCTAACACTGATGATCCACCTACAAATGTGAACTGACGTTCAAAAATAAAACATTTGAAAACGGACCATTTTCCACATTTCTGAAGCATGACGTAATGGGGGGGTGTTATCTCTTTTGTCGAAAATCAGCCGTTTTTGCTCGAACATTAAATGCCTCCAAATGGTAATTAATTAACTTCCCGAGCCCCTGGAAGCATGAAAATCACTTTAAACATGCTAATTTTAGCTCTAACACTGATGATCCACCTACAAATGTGAACTGACGTTCAAAAATAAAACATTTGAAAACGGACCATTTTCCACATTTCTGAAGCATGACGTAATGGGGGCGGTGTTATCTCTTTTGTCGAAAATCAGCCGTTTTTGCTCGAACATTAAATGCCTCCAAATGGTATTTAATTAACTTCCCGGGGTGAAGAAACCCTTTTTGAGAACTCAGAGTGAGTAAATTGGCCATTTTCATGCACTTTTATCCATTCCATAAATCTTGTGTTTTGGGCCCCTGGAAGCATGAAAATCACTTTAAACATGCTAATTTTAGCTCTAACACTGATGATCCACCTACAAATGTGAACTGACGTTCAAAAATAAAACATTTGAAAACGGACCATTTTCCACATTTCTGAAGCATGACGTAATGGGGGGGTGTTATCTCTTTTGTCGAAAATCAGCCGTTTTTGCTCGAACATTAAATGCCTCCAAATGGTATTTAATTAACTTCCCGGGGTGAAGAAACCCTTTTTGAGAACTCAGAGTGAGTAAATTGGCCATTTTCATGCACTTTTAACCATTCCATAAATCTTGTGTTTTGGGCCCCTGGAAGCATGAAAATCACTTTAAACATGCTAATTTTAGCTCTAACACTGATGATCCACCTACAAATGTGAACTGACGTTCAAAAATAAAACATTTGAAAACGGACCATTTTCCACATTTCTGAAGCATGACGTAATGGGGGGGTGTTATCTCTTTTGTCGAAAATCAGCCGTTTTTGCTCGAACATTAAATGCCTCCAAATGGTATTTAATTAACTTCCCGGGGTGAAGAAACCCTTTTTGAGAACTCAGAGTGAGTAAATTGGCCATTTTCATGCACTTTTAACCATTCCATAAATCTTGTGTTTTGGGCCCCTGGAAGCATGAAAATCACTTTAAACATGCTAATTTTAGCTCTAACACTGATGATCCACCTACAAATGTGAACTGACGTTCAAAAATAAAACATTTGAAAACGGACCATTTTCCACATTTCTGAAGCATGACGTAATGGGGGGGTGTTATCTCTTTTGTCGAAAATCAGCCGTTTTTGCTCGAACATTAAATGCCTCCAAATGGTATTTAATTAACTTCCCGAGCCCCTGGAAGCATGAAAATCACTTTAAACATGCTAATTTTAGCTCTAACACTGATGATCCACCTACAAATGTGAACTGACGTTCAAAAATAAAACATTTGAAAACGGACCATTTTCCACATTTCTGAAGCATGACGTAATGGGGGGTGTTATCTCTTTTGTCGAAAATCAGCCGTTTTTGCTCGAACATTAAATGCCTCCAAATGGTATTTAATTAACTTCCCGGGGTGAAGAAACCCTTTTTGAGAACTCAGAGTGAGTAAATTGGCCATTTTCATGCACTTTTAACCATTCCATAAATCTTGTGTTTTGGGCCCCTGGAAGCATGAAAATCACTTTAAACATGCTAATTTTAGCTCTAACACTGATGATCCACCTACAAATGTGAACTGACGTTCAAAAATAAAACATTTGAAAACGGACCATTTTCCACATTTCTGAAGCATGACGTAATGGGGGGGTGTTATCTCTTTTGTCGAAAATCAGCCATTTTTGCTTGAACATTAAATGCCTCCAAATGGTATTTATTTCACTTCCCGAGCCCCTGGAAGCATGAAAATCACTTTAAACATGCTAATTTTAGCTCTAACACTGATGATCCACCTACAAATGTGAACTGACGTTCAAAAATAAAACATTTGAAAACGGACCATTTTCCACATTTCTGAAGCATGACGTAATGGGGGGGGTGTTATCTCTTTTGTCGAAAATCAGCCGTTTTTGCTCGAACATTAAATGCCTCCAAATGGTATTTATTTCACTTCCCGAGCCCCTGGAAGCATGAAAAACACTTTAAACATGCTAATTTTAGCTCTAACACTGATGATCCACCTACAAATGTGAACTGACGTTCAAAAATAAAACATTTGAAAACGGACCATTTTCCACATTTCTGAAGCATGACGTAATGGGGGGGTGTTATCTCTTTTGTCGAAAATCAGCCGTTTTTGCTCGAACATTAAATGCCTCCAAATGGTATTTAATTAACTTCCCGGGGTGAAGAAACCCTTTTTGAGAACTCAGAGTGAGTAAATTGGCCATTTTCATGCACTTTTAACCATTCCATAAATCTTGTGTTTTGGGCCCCTGGAAGCATGAAAATCACTTTAAACATGCTAATTTTAGCTCTAACACTGATGATCCACCTACAAATGTGAACTGACGTTCAAAAATAAAACATTTGAAAACGGACCATTTTCCACATTTCTGAAGCATGACGTAATGGGGGGGTGTTATCTCTTTTGTCGAAAATCAGCCGTTTTTGCTCGAACATTAAATGCCTCCAAATGGTATTTAATTAACTTCCCGAGCCCCTGGAAGCATGAAAATCACTTTAAACATGCTAATTTTAGCTCTAACACTGATGATCCACCTACAAATGTGAACTGACGTTCAAAAATAAAACATTTGAAAACGGACCATTTTCCACATTTCTGAAGCATGACGTAAGGGGGGGTGTTATCTCTTTTGTCGAAAATCAGCCGTTTTTGCTCGAACATTAAATGCCTCCAAATGGTATTTAATTAACTTCCCGGGGTGAAGAAACCCTTTTTGAGAACTCAGAGTGAGTAAATTGGCCATTTTCATGCACTTTTAACCATTCCATAAATCTTGTGTTTTGGGCCCCTGGAAGCATGAAAATCACTTTAAACATGCTAATTTTAGCTCTAACACTGATGATCCACCTACAAATGTGAACTGACGTTCAAAAATAAAACATTTGAAAACGGACCATTTTCCACATTTCTGAAGCATGACGTAATGGGGGGGTGTTATCTCTTTTGTCGAAAATCAGCCATTTTTGCTTGAACATTAAATGCCTCCAAATGGTATTTATTTCACTTCCCGAGCCCCTGGAAGCATGAAAATCACTTTAAACATGCTAATTTTAGCTCTAACACTGATGATCCACCTACAAATGTGAACTGACGTTCAAAAATAAAACATTTGAAAACGGACCATTTTCCACATTTCTGAAGCATGACGTAATGGGGGGGGTGTTATCTCTTTTGTCGAAAATCAGCCGTTTTTGCTCAAACATTAAATGCCTCCAAATGGTATTTATTTCACTTCCCGAGCCCCTGGAAGCATGAAAATCACTTTAAACATGCTAATTTTAGCTCTAACACTGATGATCCACCTACAAATGTGAACTGACGTTCAAAAATAAAACATTTGAAAACGGACCATTTTCCACATTTCTGAAGCATGACGTAATGGGGGGGTGTTATCTCTTTTGTCAAAAATCAGCCGTTTTTGCTCGAACATTAAATGCCTCCAAATGGTATTTAATTAACTTCCGGGGGTGAAGAAACCCTTTTTGAGAACTCAGAGTGAGTAAATTGGCCATTTTCATGCACTTTTAACCATTCCATAAATCTTGTGTTTTGGGCCCCTGGAAGCATGAAAATAACTTTAAACATGCAAATTTTAGCTCTAACACTGATGATCCACCTACAAATGTGAACTGACGTTCAAAAATAAAACATTTGAAAACGGACCATTTTCCACATTTCTGAAGCATGACGTAATGGGGGGGTGTTATCTCTTTTGTCGAAAATCAGCCGTTTTTGCTCGAACATTAAATGCCTCCAAATGGTATTTAATTAACTTCCCGGGGTGAAGAAACCCTTTTTGAGAACTCAGAGTGAGTAAATTGGCCATTTTCATGCACTTTTAACCATTCCATAAATCTTGTGTTTTGGGCCCCTGGAAGCATGAAAATCACTTTAAACATGCTAATTTTAGCTCTAACACTGATGATCCACCTACAAATGTGAACTGACGTTCAAAAATAAAACATTTGAAAACGGACCATTTTCCACATTTCTGAAGCATGACGTAATGGGGGGGTGTTATCTCTTTTGTCGAAAATCGGCCGTTTTTGCTCGAACATTAAATGCCTCCAAATGGTATTTAATTAACTTCCCGGGGTGAAGAAACCCTTTTTGAGAACTGAGAGTGAGTAAATTGGCCATTTTCATGCACTTTTAACCATTCCATAAATCTTGTGTTTTGGGCCCCTGGAAGCATGAAAATCACTTTAAACATGCTAATTTTAGCTCTAACACTGATGATCCACCTACAAATGTGAACTGACGTTCAAAAATAAAACATTTGAAAACTGACCATTTTCCACATTTCTGAAGCATGACGTAATGGGGGGGTGTTATCTCTTTTGTCGAAAATCAGCCGTTTTTGCTCGAACATTAAATGCCTCCAAATGGTATTTAATTAACTTCCCGAGCCCCTGGAAGCATGAAAATCACTTTAAACATGCTAATTTTAGCTCTAACACTGATGATCCACCTACAAATGTGAACTGACGTTCAAAAATAAAACATTTGAAAACGGACCATTTTCCACATTTCTGAAGCATGACGTAATGGGGGCGGTGTTATCTCTTTTGTCGAAAATCAGCCGTTTTTGCTCGAACATTAAATGCCTCCAAATGGTATTTAATTAACTTCCCGGGGTGAAGAAACCCTTTTTGAGAACTCAGAGTGAGTAAATTGGCCATTTTCATGCACTTTTAACCATTCCATAAATCTTGTGTTTTGGGCCCCTGGAAGCATGAAAATCACTTTAAACATGCTAATTTTAGCTCTAACACTGATGATCCACCTACAAATGTGAACTGACGTTCAAAAATAAAACATTTGAAAACGGACCATTTTCCACATTTCTGAAGCATGACGTAATGGGGGGGTGTTATCTCTTTTGTCGAAAATCAGCCGTTTTTGCTCGAACATTAAATGCCTCCAAATGGTATTTAATTAACTTCCCGAGCCCCTGGAAGCATGAAAATCACTTTAAACATGCTAATTTTAGCTCTAACACTGATGATCCACCTACAAATGTGAACTGACGTTCAAAAATAAAACATTTGAAAACGGACCATTTTCCACATTTCTGAAGCATGACGTAATGGGGGGGTGTTATCTCTTTTGTCGAAAATCAGCCGTTTTTGCTCGAACATTAAATGCCTCCAAATGGTATTTAATTAACTTCCCGGGGTGAAGAAACCCTTTTTGAGAACTCAGAGTGAGTAAATTGGCCATTTTCATGCACTTTTAACCATTCCATAAATCTTGTGTTTTGGGCCCCTGGAAGCATGAAAATCACTTTAAACATGCTAATTTTAGCTCTAACACTGATGATCCACCTACAAATGTGAACTGACGTTCAAAAATAAAACATTTGAAAACGGACCATTTTCCACATTTCTGAAGCATGACGTAAAGGGGGGTGTTATCTCTTTTGTCGAAAATCAGCCATTTTTGCTCGAACATTAAATGCCTCCAAATGGTATTTATTTCACTTCCCGAGCCCCTGGAAGCATGAAAATCACTTTAAACATGCTAATTTTAGCTCTAACACTGATGATCCACCTACAAATGTGAACTGACGTTCAAAAATAAAACATTTGAAAACGGACCATTTTCCACATTTCTGAAGCATGGCGTAATGGGGGGGTGTTATCTCTTTTGTCGAAAATCAGCCGTTTTTGCTCGAACATTAAATGCCTCCAAATGGTATTTATTTCACTTCCCGAGCCCCTGGAAGCATGAAAATCACTTTAAACATGCTAATTTTAGCTCTAACACTGATGATCCACCTACAAATGTGAACTGACGTTCAAAAATAAAACATTTGAAAACGGACCATTTTCCACATTTCTGAAGCATGACGTAATGGGGGGGTGTTATCTCTTTTGTCGAAAATCAGCCGTTTTTGCTCGAACATTAAATGCCTCCAAATGGTATTTAATTAACTTCCGGGGGTGAAGAAACCCTTTTTGAGAACTCAGAGTGAGTAAATTGGCCATTTTCATGCACTTTTAACCATTCCATAAATCTTGTGTTTTGGGCCCCTGGAAGCATGAAAATAACTTTAAACATGGTAATTTTAGCTCTAACACTGATGATCCACCTACAAATGTGAACTGACGTTCAAAAATAAAACATTTGAAAACGGACCATTTTCCACATTTCTGAAGCATGACGTAATGGGGGGGTGTTATCTCTTTTGTCGAAAATCAGCCGTTTTTGCTCGAACATTAAATGCCTCCAAATGGTATTTAATTAACTTCCCGGGGTGAAGAAACCCTTTTTGAGAACTCAGAGTGAGTAAATTGGCCATTTTCATGCACTTTTAACCATTCCATAAATCTTGTGTTTTGGGCCCCTGGAAGCATGAAAATCACTTTAAACATGCTAATTTTAGCTCTAACACTGATGATCCACCTACAAATGTGAACTGACGTTCAAAAATAAAACATTTGAAAACGGACCATTTTCCACATTTCTGAAGCATGACGTAATGGGGGGTGTTATCTCTTTTGTCGAAAATCAGCCGTTTTTGCTCGAACATTAAATGCCTCCAAATGGTATTTAATTAACTTCCCGGGGTGAAGAAACCCTTTTTGAGAACTCAGAGTGAGTAAATTGGCCATTTTCATGCACTTTTAACCATTCCATAAATCTTGTGTTTTGGGCCCCTGGAAGCATGAAAATCACTTTAAACATGCTGATTTTAGCTCTAACACTGATGATCCACCTACAAATGTGAACTGACGTTCAAAAATAAAACATTTGAAAACGGACCATTTTCCACATTTCTGAAGCATGACGTAATGGGGGGGTGTTATCTCTTTTGTCGAAAATCAGCCGTTTTTGCTCGAACATTAAATGCCTCCAAATGGTAATTAATTAACTTCCCGAGCCCCTGGAAGCATGAAAATCACTTTAAACATGCTAATTTTAGCTCTAACACTGATGATCCACCTACAAATGTGAACTGACGTTCAAAAATAAAACATTTGAAAACGGACCATTTTCCACATTTCTGAAGCATGACGTAATGGGGGCGGTGTTATCTCTTTTGTCGAAAATCAGCCGTTTTTGCTCGAACATTAAATGCCTCCAAATGGTATTTAATTAACTTCCCGGGGTGAAGAAACCCTTTTTGAGAACTCAGAGTGAGTAAATTGGCCATTTTCATGCACTTTTATCCATTCCATAAATCTTGTGTTTTGGGCCCCTGGAAGCATGAAAATCACTTTAAACATGCTAATTTTAGCTCTAACACTGATGATCCACCTACAAATGTGAACTGACGTTCAAAAATAAAACATTTGAAAACGGACCATTTTCCACATTTCTGAAGCATGACGTAATGGGGGGGTGTTATCTCTTTTGTCGAAAATCAGCCGTTTTTGCTCGAACATTAAATGCCTCCAAATGGTATTTAATTAACTTCCCGGGGTGAAGAAACCCTTTTTGAGAACTCAGAGTGAGTAAATTGGCCATTTTCATGCACTTTTAACCATTCCATAAATCTTGTGTTTTGGGCCCCTGGAAGCATGAAAATCACTTTAAACATGCTAATTTTAGCTCTAACACTGATGATCCACCTACAAATGTGAACTGACGTTCAAAAATAAAACATTTGAAAACGGACCATTTTCCACATTTCTGAAGCATGACGTAATGGGGGGGTGTTATCTCTTTTGTCGAAAATCAGCCGTTTTTGCTCGAACATTAAATGCCTCCAAATGGTATTTAATTAACTTCCCGGGGTGAAGAAACCCTTTTTGAGAACTCAGAGTGAGTAAATTGGCCATTTTCATGCACTTTTAACCATTCCATAAATCTTGTGTTTTGGGCCCCTGGAAGCATGAAAATCACTTTAAACATGCTAATTTTAGCTCTAACACTGATGATCCACCTACAAATGTGAACTGACGTTCAAAAATAAAACATTTGAAAACGGACCATTTTCCACATTTCTGAAGCATGACGTAATGGGGGGGTGTTATCTCTTTTGTCGAAAATCAGCCGTTTTTGCTCGAACATTAAATGCCTCCAAATGGTATTTAATTAACTTCCCGAGCCCCTGGAAGCATGAAAATCACTTTAAACATGCTAATTTTAGCTCTAACACTGATGATCCACCTACAAATGTGAACTGACGTTCAAAAATAAAACATTTGAAAACGGACCATTTTCCACATTTCTGAAGCATGACGTAATGGGGGGTGTTATCTCTTTTGTCGAAAATCAGCCGTTTTTGCTCGAACATTAAATGCCTCCAAATGGTATTTAATTAACTTCCCGGGGTGAAGAAACCCTTTTTGAGAACTCAGAGTGAGTAAATTGGCCATTTTCATGCACTTTTAACCATTCCATAAATCTTGTGTTTTGGGCCCCTGGAAGCATGAAAATCACTTTAAACATGCTAATTTTAGCTCTAACACTGATGATCCACCTACAAATGTGAACTGACGTTCAAAAATAAAACATTTGAAAACGGACCATTTTCCACATTTCTGAAGCATGACGTAATGGGGGGGTGTTATCTCTTTTGTCGAAAATCAGCCATTTTTGCTTGAACATTAAATGCCTCCAAATGGTATTTATTTCACTTCCCGAGCCCCTGGAAGCATGAAAATCACTTTAAACATGCTAATTTTAGCTCTAACACTGATGATCCACCTACAAATGTGAACTGACGTTCAAAAATAAAACATTTGAAAACGGACCATTTTCCACATTTCTGAAGCATGACGTAATGGGGGGGGTGTTATCTCTTTTGTCGAAAATCAGCCGTTTTTGCTCGAACATTAAATGCCTCCAAATGGTATTTATTTCACTTCCCGAGCCCCTGGAAGCATGAAAATCACTTTAAACATGCTAATTTTAGCTCTAACACTGATGATCCACCTACAAATGTGAACTGACGTTCAAAAATAAAACATTTGAAAACGGACCATTTTCCACATTTCTGAAGCATGACGTAATGGGGGGGTGTTATCTCTTTTGTCGAAAATCAGCCGTTTTTGCTCGAACATTAAATGCCTCCAAATGGTATTTAATTAACTTCCCGGGGTGAAGAAACCCTTTTTGAGAACTCAGAGTGAGTAAATTGGCCATTTTCATGCACTTTTAACCATTCCATAAATCTTGTGTTTTGGGCCCCTGGAAGCATGAAAATCACTTTAAACATGCTAATTTTAGCTCTAACACTGATGATCCACCTACAAATGTGAACTGACGTTCAAAAATAAAACATTTGAAAACGGACCATTTTCCACATTTCTGAAGCATGACGTAATGGGGGGGTGTTATCTCTTTTGTCGAAAATCAGCCGTTTTTGCTCGAACATTAAATGCCTCCAAATGGTATTTAATTAACTTCCCGAGCCCCTGGAAGCATGAAAATCACTTTAAACATGCTAATTTTAGCTCTAACACTGATGATCCACCTACAAATGTGAACTGACGTTCAAAAATAAAACATTTGAAAACGGACCATTTTCCACATTTCTGAAGCATGACGTAAGGGGGGGTGTTATCTCTTTTGTCGAAAATCAGCCGTTTTTGCTCGAACATTAAATGCCTCCAAATGGTATTTAATTAACTTCCCGGGGTGAAGAAACCCTTTTTGAGAACTCAGAGTGAGTAAATTGGCCATTTTCATGCACTTTTAACCATTCCATAAATCTTGTGTTTTGGGCCCCTGGAAGCATGAAAATCACTTTAAACATGCTAATTTTAGCTCTAACACTGATGATCCACCTACAAATGTGAACTGACGTTCAAAAATAAAACATTTGAAAACGGACCATTTTCCACATTTCTGAAGCATGACGTAATGGGGGGGTGTTATCTCTTTTGTCGAAAATCAGCCATTTTTGCTTGAACATTAAATGCCTCCAAATGGTATTTATTTCACTTCCCGAGCCCCTGGAAGCATGAAAATCACTTTAAACATGCTAATTTTAGCTCTAACACTGATGATCCACCTACAAATGTGAACTGACGTTCAAAAATAAAACATTTGAAAACGGACCATTTTCCACATTTCTGAAGCATGACGTAATGGGGGGGGTGTTATCTCTTTTGTCGAAAATCAGCCGTTTTTGCTCAAACATTAAATGCCTCCAAATGGTATTTATTTCACTTCCCGAGCCCCTGGAAGCATGAAAATCACTTTAAACATGCTAATTTTAGCTCTAACACTGATGATCCACCTACAAATGTGAACTGACGTTCAAAAATAAAACATTTGAAAACGGACCATTTTCCACATTTCTGAAGCATGACGTAATGGGGGGGTGTTATCTCTTTTGTCAAAAATCAGCCGTTTTTGCTCGAACATTAAATGCCTCCAAATGGTATTTAATTAACTTCCGGGGGTGAAGAAACCCTTTTTGAGAACTCAGAGTGAGTAAATTGGCCATTTTCATGCACTTTTAACCATTCCATAAATCTTGTGTTTTGGGCCCCTGGAAGCATGAAAATAACTTTAAACATGCAAATTTTAGCTCTAACACTGATGATCCACCTACAAATGTGAACTGACGTTCAAAAATAAAACATTTGAAAACGGACCATTTTCCACATTTCTGAAGCATGACGTAATGGGGGGGTGTTATCTCTTTTGTCGAAAATCAGCCGTTTTTGCTCGAACATTAAATGCCTCCAAATGGTATTTAATTAACTTCCCGGGGTGAAGAAACCCTTTTTGAGAACTCAGAGTGAGTAAATTGGCCATTTTCATGCACTTTTAACCATTCCATAAATCTTGTGTTTTGGGCCCCTGGAAGCATGAAAATCACTTTAAACATGCTAATTTTAGCTCTAACACTGATGATCCACCTACAAATGTGAACTGACGTTCAAAAATAAAACATTTGAAAACGGACCATTTTCCACATTTCTGAAGCATGACGTAATGGGGGGGTGTTATCTCTTTTGTCGAAAATCGGCCGTTTTTGCTCGAACATTAAATGCCTCCAAATGGTATTTAATTAACTTCCCGGGGTGAAGAAACCCTTTTTGAGAACTGAGAGTGAGTAAATTGGCCATTTTCATGCACTTTTAACCATTCCATAAATCTTGTGTTTTGGGCCCCTGGAAGCATGAAAATCACTTTAAACATGCTAATTTTAGCTCTAACACTGATGATCCACCTACAAATGTGAACTGACGTTCAAAAATAAAACATTTGAAAACTGACCATTTTCCACATTTCTGAAGCATGACGTAATGGGGGGGTGTTATCTCTTTTGTCGAAAATCAGCCGTTTTTGCTCGAACATTAAATGCCTCCAAATGGTATTTAATTAACTTCCCGAGCCCCTGGAAGCATGAAAATCACTTTAAACATGCTAATTTTAGCTCTAACACTGATGATCCACCTACAAATGTGAACTGACGTTCAAAAATAAAACATTTGAAAACGGACCATTTTCCACATTTCTGAAGCATGACGTAATGGGGGCGGTGTTATCTCTTTTGTCGAAAATCAGCCGTTTTTGCTCGAACATTAAATGCCTCCAAATGGTATTTAATTAACTTCCCGGGGTGAAGAAACCCTTTTTGAGAACTCAGAGTGAGTAAATTGGCCATTTTCATGCACTTTTAACCATTCCATAAATCTTGTGTTTTGGGCCCCTGGAAGCATGAAAATCACTTTAAACATGCTAATTTTAGCTCTAACACTGATGATCCACCTACAAATGTGAACTGACGTTCAAAAATAAAACATTTGAAAACGGACCATTTTCCACATTTCTGAAGCATGACGTAATGGGGGGGTGTTATCTCTTTTGTTGAAAATCAGCCGTTTTAGCTCGAACATTAAATGCCTCCAAATGGTATTTAATCAACTTCCCGAGCCCCTGGAAGCATGAAAATCACTTTAAACATGCTAATTTTAGCTCTAACACTGATGATCCACCTACAAATGTGAACTGATGTTCAAAAATAAAACATTTGAAAACGGACCATTTTCCACATTTCTGAAGCATGACGTAATGGGGGGGTGTTATCTCTTTTGTCGAAAATCAGCCGTTTTTGCTCGAACATTAAATGCCTCCAAATGGTATTTAATTAACTTCCCGGGGTGAAGAAACCCTTTTTGAGAACTCAGAGTGAGTAAATTGGCCATTTTCATGCACTTTTAACCATTCCATAAATCTTGTGTTTTGGGCCCCTGGAAGCATGAAAATCACTTTAAACATGCTAATTTTAGCTCTAACACTCATGATCCACCTACAAATGTGAACTGACGTTCAAAAATAAAACATTTGAAAATGGACCATTTTCCACAT
The DNA here is from genome assembly GCF_964263255.1 of Lissotriton vulgaris. Lineage (NCBI taxonomy): Eukaryota > Metazoa > Chordata > Amphibia > Caudata > Salamandridae > Lissotriton > Lissotriton vulgaris. Next base: position 19,184 of record NW_028254811.1, read on the forward strand.
TTCTGAAGCATGACGTAATGGGGGGGTGTTATCTCTTTTGTCGAAAATCAGCCGTTTTTGCTCGAACATTAAATGCCTCCAAATGGTATTTATTTCACTTCCCGAGCCCCTGGAAGCATGAAAATCACTTTAAACATGCTAATTTTAGCTCTAACACTGATGATCCACCTACAAATGTGAACTGACGTTCAAAAAAAAAACATTTGAAAACGGACCATTTTCCACATTTCTGAAGCATGACGTAATGGGGGGGTGTTATCTCTTTTGTCGAAAATCAGCCGTTTTTGCTCGAACAATAAATGCCTCCAAATGGTATTTATTTCACTTCCCGAGCCCCTGGAAGCATGAAAATCACTTTAAACATGCTAATTTTAGCTCTAACACTGATGATCCACCTACAAATGTGAACTGACGTTCAAAAATAAAACATTTGAAAACGGACCATTTTCCACATTTCTGAAGCATGACGTAATGGGGGGGTGTTATCTCTTTTGTCGAAAATCAGCCGTTTTTGCTCGAACATTAAATGCCTCCAAATGGTATTTATTTCACTTCCCGAGCCCCTGGAAGCATGAAAATCACTTTAAACATGCTAATTTTAGCTCTAACACTGATGATCCACCTACAAATGTGAACTGACGTTCAAAAATAAAACATTTGAAAACGGACCATTTTCCACATTTCTGAAGCATGACGTAATGGGGGGGTGTTATCTCTTTTGTCGAAAATCATTCGTTTTTGCTCGAACATTAAATGCCTCCAAATGGTATTTAATTAACTTCCCGAGCCCCTGGAAGCATGAAAATCACTTTAAACATGCTAATTTTAGCTCTAACACTGATGATCCACCTACAAATGTGAACTGACGTTCAAAAATAAAACATTTGAAAACGGACCATTTTCCACATTTCTGAAGCATGACGTAATGGGGGGGTGTTATCTCTTTTGTCGAAAATCAGCCGTTTTTGCTCGAACATTAAATGCCTCCAAATGGTATTTAATTAACTTCCCGAGCCCCTGGAAGCATGAAAATCACTTTAAACATGCAAATTTTAGCTCTAACACTGATGATCCACCTACAAATGTGAACTGACGTTCAAAAATAAAACATTTGAAAACGGACCATTTTCCACATTTCTGAAGCATGACGTAATGGGGGGGTGTTATCTCTTTTGTCGAAAATCAGCCGTTTTTGCTCGAACATTAAATGCCTCCAAATGGTATTTATTTCACTTCCCGAGCCCCTGGAAGCATGAAAATCACTTTAAACATGCTAATTTTAGCTCTAACACTGATGATCCACCTACAAATGTGAACTGACGTTCAAAAATAAAACATTTGAAAACGGACCATTTTCCACATTTCTGAAGCATGACGTAATGGGGGGGTGTTATCTCTTTTGTCGAAAATCAGCCGTTTTTGCTCGAACATTAAATGCCTCCAAATGGTATTTAATTAACTTCCCGAGCCCCTGGAAGCATGAAAATCACTTTAAACATGCAAATTTTAGCTCTAACACTGATGATCCACCTACAAATGTGAACTGACGTTCAAAAATAAAACATTTGAAAACGGACCATTTTCCACATTTCTGAAGCATGACGTAATGGGGGGGTGTTATCTCTTTTGTCGAAAATCAGCCGTTTTTGCTCGAACATTAAATGCCTCCAAATGGTATTTAATTAACTTCCCGGGGTGAAGAAACCCTTTTTGAGAACTCAGAGTGAGTAAATTGGCCATTTTCATGCACTTTTAACTATTCCATAAATCTTGTGTTTTGGGCCCCTGGAAGCATGAAAATCACTTTAAACATGCTAATTTTAGCTCTAACACTGATGATCCACCTACAAATGTGAACTGACGTTCAAAAATAAAACATTTGAAAACGGACCATTTTCCACATTTCTGAAGCATGACGTAATGGGGGGGTGTTATCTCTTTTGTCGAAAATCATCCGTTTTTGCTCGAACATTAAATGCCTCCAAATGGTATTTAATTAACTTCCCGAGCCCCTGGAAGCATGAAAATCACTTTAAACATGCTAATTTTAGCTCTAACACTGATGATCCACCTACAAATGTGAACTGACGTTCAAAAATAAAACATTTGAAAACGGACCATTTTCCACATTTCTGAAGCATGACGTAATGGGGGGGTGTTATCTCTTTTGTTGAAAATCAGCCGTTTTTGCTCGAACATTAAATGCCTCCAAATGGTATTTAATTAACTTCCCGAGCCCCTGGAAGCATGAAAATCACTTTAAACATGCAAATTTTAGCTCTAACACTGATGATCCACCTACAAATGTGAACTGACGTTCAAAAATAAAACATTTGAAAACGGACCATTTTCCACATTTCTGAAGCATGACGTAATGGGGGGGTGTTATCTCTTTTGTCGAAAATCAGCCGTTTTTGCTCGAACATTAAATGCCTCCAAATGGTATTTATTTCACTTCCCGAGCCCCTGGAAGCATGAAAATCACTTTAAACATGCTAATTTTAGCTCTAACACTGATGATCCACCTACAAATGTGAACTGACGTTCAAAAATAAAACATTTGAAAACGGACCATTTTCCACATTTCTGAAGCATGACGTAATGGGGGGGTGTTATCTCTTTTGTCGAAAATCAGCCGTTTTTGCTCGAACATTAAATGCCTCCAAATGGTATTTAATTAACTTCCCGAGCCCCTGGAAGCATGAAAATCACTTTAAACATGCAAATTTTAGCTCTAACACTGATGATCCACCTACAAATGTGAACTGACGTTCAAAAATAAAACATTTGAAAACGGACCATTTTCCACATTTCTGAAGCATGACGTAATGGGGGGGTGTTATCTCTTTTGTCGAAAATCAGCCGTTTTTGCTCGAACATTAAATGCCTCCAAATGGTATTTAATTAACTTCCCGGAGTGAAGAAACCCTTTTTGAGAACTCAGAGTGAGTAAATTGGCCATTTTCATGCACTTTTAACCATTCCATAAATCTTGTGTTTTGGGCCCCTGGAAGCATGAAAATCACTTTAAACATGCTAATTTTAGCTCTAACACTCATGATCCACCTACAAATGTGAACTGACGTTCAAAAATAAAACATTTGAAAACGGACCATTTTCCACATTTCTGAAGCATGACGTAATGGGGGGGTGTTATCTCTTTTGTCGAAAATCAGCCGTTTTTGCTCGAACATTAAATGCCTCCAAATGGTATTTATTTCACTTCCCGAGCCCCTGGAAGCATGAAAATCACTTTAAACATGCTAATTTTAGCTCTAACACTGATGATCCACCTACAAATGTGAACTGACGTTCAAAAAAAAAACATTTGAAAACGGACCATTTTCCACATTTCTGAAGCATGACGTAATGGGGGGGTGTTATCTCTTTTGTCGAAAATCAGCCGTTTTTGCTCGAACAATAAATGCCTCCAAATGGTATTTATTTCACTTCCCGAGCCCCTGGAAGCATGAAAATCACTTTAAACATGCTAATTTTAGCTCTAACACTGATGATCCACCTACAAATGTGAACTGACGTTCAAAAATAAAACATTTGAAAACGGACCATTTTCCACATTTCTGAAGCATGACGTAATGGGGGGGTGTTATCTCTTTTGTCAAAAATCAGCCGTTTTTGCTCGAACATTAAATGCCTCCAAATGGTATTTATTTCACTTCCCGAGCCCCTGGAAGCATGAAAATCACTTTAAACATGCTAATTTTAGCTCTAACACTGATGATCCACCTACAAATGTGAACTGACGTTCAAAAATAAAACATTTGAAAACGGACCATTTTCCACATTTCTGAAGCATGACGTAATGGGGGGGTGTTATCTCTTTTGTCGAAAATCATCCGTTTTTGCTCGAACATTAAATGCCTCCAAATGGTATTTAATTAACTTCCCGAGCCCCTGGAAGCATGAAAATCACTTTAAACATGCTAATTTTAGCTCTAACACTGATGATCCACCTACAAATGTGAACTGACGTTCAAAAATAAAACATTTGAAAACGGACCATTTTCCACATTTCTGAAGCATGACGTAATGGGGGGGTGTTATCTCTTTTGTCGAAAATCAGCCGTTTTTGCTCGAACATTAAATGCCTCCAAATGGTATTTAATTAACTTCCCGAGCCCCTGGAAGCATGAAAATCACTTTAAACATGCAAATTTTAGCTCTAACACTGATGATCCACCTACAAATGTGAACTGACGTTCAAAAATAAAACATTTGAAAACGGACCATTTTCCACATTTCTGAAGCATGACGTAATGGGGGGGTGTTATCTCTTTTGTCGAAAATCAGCCGTTTTTGCTCGAACATTAAATGCCTCCAAATGGTATTTATTTCACTTCCCGAGCCCCTGGAAGCATGAAAATCACTTTAAACATGCTAATTTTAGCTCTAACACTGATGATCCACCTACAAATGTGAACTGACGTTCAAAAATAAAACATTTGAAAACGGACCATTTTCCACATTTCTGAAGCATGACGTAATGGGGGGGTGTTATCTCTTTTGTCGAAAATCAGCCGTTTTTGCTCGAACATTAAATGCCTCCAAATGGTATTTAATTAACTTCCCGAGCCCCTGGAAGCATGAAAATCACTTTAAACATGCAAATTTTAGCTCTAACACTGATGATCCACCTACAAATGTGAACTGACGTTCACAAATAAAACATTTGAAAACGGACCATTTTCCACATTTCTGAAGCATGACGTAATGGGGGGGTGTTATCTCTTTTGTCGAAAATCAGCCGTTTTTGCTCGAACATTAAATGCCTCCAAATGGTATTTATTTCACTTCCCGAGCCCCAGGAAGCATGAAAATCACTTTAAACATGCTAATTTTAGCTCTAACACTGATGATCCACCTACAAATGTGAACTGACGTTCAAAAATAAAACATTTGAAAACGGACCATTTTCCACATTTCTGAAGCATGACGTAATGGGGGGGTGTTATCTCTTTTGTCGAATATCAGCCGTTTTTGCTCGTACATTAAATGCCTCCAAATGGTATTTATTTCACTTCCCGAGCCCCTGGAAGCATGAAAATCACTTTAAACATGCTAATTTTAGCTCTAACACTGATGATCCACCTACAAATGTGAACTGACGTTCAAAAATAAAACATTTGAAAACGGACCATTTTCCACATTTCTGAAGCATGACGTAATGGGGGGGTGTTATCTCTTTTGTCGAAAATCAGCCGTTTTTGCTCGAACATTAAATGCCTCCAAATGGTATTTAATTAACTTCCCGGGGTGAAGAAACCCTTTTTGAGAACTCAGAGTGAGTAAATTGGCCATTTTCATGCACTTTTAACTATTCCATAAATCTTGTGTTTTGGGCCCCTGGAAGCATGAAAATCACTTTAAACATGCTAATTTTAGCTCTAACACTGATGATCCACCTACAAATGTGAACTGACGTTCAAAAATAAAACATTTGAAAACGGACCATTTTCCACATTTCTGAAGCATGACGTAATGGGGGGGTGTTATCTCTTTTGTCGAAAATCATCCATTTTTGCTCGAACATTAAATGCCTCCAAATGGTATTTAATTAACTTCCCGAGCCCCTGGAAGCATGAAAATCACTTTAAACATGCTAATTTTAGCTCTAACACTGATGATCCACCTACAAATGTGAACTGACGTTCAAAAATAAAACATTTGAAAACGGACCATTTTCCACATTTCTGAAGCATGACGTAATGGGGGGGTGTTATCTCTTTTGTCGAAAATCAGCCGTTTTTGCTCGAACATTAAATGCCTCCAAATGGTATTTAATTAACTTCCCGAGCCCCTGGAAGCATGAAAATCACTTTAAACATGCAAATTTTAGCTCTAACACTGATGATCCACCTACAAATGTGAACTGACGTTCAAAAATAAAACATTTGAAAACGGACCATTTTCCACATTTCTGAAGCATGACGTAATGGGGGGGTGTTATCTCTTTTGACGAAAATCAGCCGTTTTTGCTCGAACATTAAATGCCTCCAAATGGTATTTATTTCACTTCCCGAGCCCCTGGAAGCATGAAAATCACTTTAAACATGCTAATTTTAGCTCTAACACTGATGATCCACCTACAAATGTGAACTGACGTTCAAAAATAAAACATTTGAAAACGGACCATTTTCCACATTTCTGAAGCATGACGTAATGGGGGGGTGTTATCTCTTTTGTCGAAAATCAGCCGTTTTTGCTCGAACATTAAATGCCTCCAAATGGTATTTAATTAACTTCCCGAGCCCCTGGAAGCATGAAAATCACTTTAAACATGCAAATTTTAGCTCTAACACTGATGATCCACCTACAAATGTGAACTGACGTTCAAAAATAAAACATTTGAAAACGGACCATTTTCCACATTTCTGAAGCATGACGTAATGGGGGGGTGTTATCTCTTTTGTCGAAAATCAGCCGTTTTTGCTCGAACATTAAATGCCTCCAAATGGTATTTATTTCACTTCCCGAGCCCCAGGAAGCATGAAAATCACTTTAAACATGCTAATTTTAGCTCTAACACTGATGATCCACCTACAAATGTGAACTGACGTTCAAAAATAAAACATTTGAAAACGGACCATTTTCACATTTCTGAAGCATGACGTAATGGGGGGGTGTTATCTCTTTTGTCGAATATCAGCCGTTTTTGCTCGTACATTAAATGCCTCCAAATGGTATTTATTTCACTTCCCGAGCCCCTGGAAGCATGAAAATCACTTTAAACATGCTAATTTTAGCTCTAACACTGATGATCCACCTACAAATGTGAACTGACGTTCAAAAATAAAACATTTGAAAACGGACCATTTTCCACATTTCTGAAGCATGACGTAATGGGGGGGTGTTATCTCTTTTGTCGAAAATCAGCCGTTTTTGCTCGAACATTAAATGCCTCCAAATGGTATTTAATTAACTTCCCGGGGTGAAGAAACCCTTTTTGAGAACTCAGAGTGAGTAAATTGGCCATTTTCATGCACTTTTAACTATTCCATAAATCTTGTGTTTTGGGCCCCTGGAAGCATGAAAATCACTTTAAACATGCTAATTTTAGCTCTAACACTGATGATCCACCTACAAATGTGAACTGACGTTCAAAAATAAAACATTTGAAAACGGACCATTTTCCACATTTCTGAAGCATGACGTAATGGGGGGGTGTTATCTCTTTTGTTGAAAATCAGCCGTTTTAGCTCGAACATTAAATGCCTCCAAATGGTATTTAATCAACTTCCCGAGCCCCTGGAAGCATGAAAATCACTTTAAACATGCTAATTTTAGCTCTAACACTGATGATCCACCTACAAATGTGAACTGATGTTCAAAAATAAAACATTTGAAAACGGACCATTTTCCACATTTCTGAAGCATGACGTAATGGGGGGGTGTTATCTCTTTTGTCGAAAATCAGCCGTTTTTGCTCGAACATTAAATGCCTCCAAATGGTATTTAATTAACTTCCCGGGGTGAAGAAACCCTTTTTGAGAACTCAGAGTGAGTAAATTGGCCATTTTCATGCACTTTTAACCATTCCATAAATCTTGTGTTTTGGGCCCCTGGAAGCATGAAAATCACTTTAAACATGCTAATTTTAGCTCTAACACTCATGATCCACCTACAAATGTGAACTGACGTTCAAAAATAAAACATTTGAAAACGGACCATTTTCCACATTTCTGAAGCATGACGTAATGGGGGGGTGTTATCTCTTTTGTCGAAAATCAGCCGTTTTTGCTCGAACATTAAATGCCTCCAAATGGTATTTATTTCACTTCCCGAGCCCCTGGAAGCTTGAAAATCACTTTAAACATGCTAATTTTAGCTCTAACACTGATGATCCACCTACAAATGTGAACTGACGTTCAAAAAAAAAACATTTGAAAACGGACCATTTTCCACATTTCTGAAGCATGACGTAATGGGGGGGTGTTATCTCTTTTGTCGAAAATCAGCCGTTTTTGCTCGAACAATAAATGCCTCCAAATGGTATTTATTTCACTTCCCGAGCCCCTGGAAGCATGAAAATCACTTTAAACATGCTAATTTTAGCTCTAACACTGATGATCCACCTACAAATGTGAACTGACGTTCAAAAATAAAACATTTGAAAACGGACCATTTTCCACATTTCTGAAGCATGACGTAATGGGGGGGTGTTATCTCTTTTGTCGAAAATCAGCCGTTTTTGCTCGAACATTAAATGCCTCCAAATGGTATTTATTTCACTTCCCGAGCCCCTGGAAGCATGAAAATCACTTTAAACATGCTAATTTTAGCTCTAACACTGATGATCCACCTACAAATGTGAACTGACGTTCAAAAATAAAACATTTGAAAACGGACCATTTTCCACATTTCTGAAGCATGACGTAATGGGGGGGTGTTATCTCTTTTGTCGAAAATCATCCGTTTTTGCTCGAACATTAAATGCCTCCAAATGGTATTTAATTAACTTCCCGAGCCCCTGGAAGCATGAAAATCACTTTAAACATGCTAATTTTAGCTCTAACACTGATGATCCACCTACAAATGTGAACTGACGTTCAAAAATAAAACATTTGAAAACGGACCATTTTCCACATTTCTGAAGCATGACGTAATGGGGGGGTGTTATCTCTTTTGTCGAAAATCAGCCGTTTTTGCTCGAACATTAAATGCCTCCAAATGGTATTTATTTAACTTCCCGAGCCCCTGGAAGCATGAAAATCACTTTAAACATGCAAATTGTAGCTCTAACACTGATGATCCACCTACAAATGTGAACTGACGTTCAAAAATAAAACATTTGAAAATGGACCATTTTCCACATTTCTGAAGCATGACGTAATGGGGGGGTGTTATCTCTTTTGTCGAAAATCAGCCGTTTTTGCTCGAACATTAAATGCCTCCAAATGGTATTTATTTCACTTCCCGAGCCCCTGGAAGCATGAAAATCACTTTAAACATGCTAATTTTAGCTCTAACACTGATGATCCACCTACAAATGTGAACTGACGTTCAAAAATAAAACATTTGAAAACGGACCATTTTCCACATTTCTGAAGCATGACGTAATGGGGGGGTGTTATCTCTTTTGTCGAAAATCAGCCGTTTTTGCTCGAACATTAAATGCCTCCAAATGGTATTTATTTCACTTCCCGAGCCCCAGGAAGCATGAAAATCACTTTAAACATGCTAATTTTAGCTCTAACACTGATGATCCACCTACAAATGTGAACTGACGTTCAAAAATAAAACATTTGAAAACGGACCATTTTCCACATTTCTGAAGCATGACGTAATGGGGGGGTGTTATCTCTTTTGTCGAAAATCAGCCGTTTTTGCTCGTACATTAAATGCCTCCAAATGGTATTTATTTCACTTCCCGAGCCCCTGGAAGCATGAAAATCACTTTAAACATGCTAATTTTAGCTCTAACACTGATGATCCACCTACAAATGTGAACTGACGTTCAAAAATAAAACATTTGAAAACGGACCATTTTCCACATTTCTGAAGCATGACGTAATGGGGGGGTGTTATCTCTTTTGTCGAAAATCAGCCGTTTTTGCTCGAACATTAAATGCCTCCAAATGGTATTTAATTAACTTCCCGGGGTGAAGAAACCCTTTTTGAGAACTCAGAGTGAGTAAATTGGCCATTTTCATGCACTTTTAACTATTCCATAAATCTTGTGTTTTGGGCCCCTGGAAGCATGAAAATCACTTTAAACATGCTAATTTTAGCTCTAACACTGATGATCCACCTACAAATGTGAACTGACGTTCAAAAATAAAACATTTGAAAACGGACCATTTTCCACATTTCTGAAGCATGACGTAATGGGGGGGTGTTATCTCTTTTGTTGAAAATCAGCCGTTTTAGCTCGAACATTAAATGCCTCCAAATGGTATTTAATCAACTTCCCGAGCCCCTGGAAGCATGAAAATCACTTTAAACATGCTAATTTTAGCTCTAACACTGATGATCCACCTACAAATGTGAACTGATGTTCAAAAATAAAACATTTGAAAACGGACCATTTTCCACATTTCTGAAGCATGACGTAATGGGGGGGTGTTATCTCTTTTGTCGAAAATCAGCCGTTTTTGCTCGAACATTAAATGCCTCCAAATGGTATTTAATTAACTTCCCGGGGTGAAGAAACCCTTTTTGAGAACTCAGAGTGAGTAAATTGGCCATTTTCATGCACTTTTAACCATTCCATAAATCTTGTGTTTTGGGCCCCTGGAAGCATGAAAATCACTTTAAACATGCTAATTTTAGCTCTAACACTCATGATCCACCTACAAATGTGAACTGACGTTCAAAAATAAAACATTTGAAAACGGACCATTTTCCACATTTCTGAAGCATGACGTAATGGGGGGTGTTATCTCTTTTGTCGAAAATCAGCCGTTTTTGCTCGAACATTAAATGCCTCCAAATGGTATTTATTTCACTTCCCGAGCCCCTGGAAGCATGAAAATCACTTTAAACATGCTAATTTTAGCTCTAACACTGATGATCCACCTACAAATGTGAACTGACGTTCAAAAAAAAACCATTTGAAAACGGACCATTTTCCACATTTCTGAAGCATGACGTAATGGGGGGGTGTTATCTCTTTTGTCGAAAATCAGCCGTTTTTGCTCGAACAATAAATGCCTCCAAATGGTATTTATTTCACTTCCCGAGCCCCTGGAAGCATGAAAATCACTTTAAACATGCTAATTTTAGCTCTAACACTGATGATCCACCTACAAATGTGAACTGACGTTCAAAAATAAAACATTTGAAAACGGACCATTTTCCACATTTCTGAAGCATGACGTAATGGGGGGGTGTTATCTCTTTTGTCGAAAATCAGCCGTTTTTGCTCGAACATTAAATGCCTCCAAATGGTATTTATTTCACTTCCCGAGCCCCTGGAAGCATGAAAATCACTTTAAACATGCTAATTTTAGCTCTAACACTGATGATCCACCTACAAATGTGAACTGACGTTCAAAAATAAAACATTTGAAAACGGACCATTTTCCACATTTCTGAAGCATGACGTAATGGGGGGGTGTTATCTCTTTTGTCGAAAATCATCCGTTTTTGCTCGAACATTAAATGCCTCCAAATGGTATTTAATTAACTTCCCGAGCCCCTGGAAGCATGAAAATCACTTTAAACATGCTAATTTTAGCTCTAACACTGATGATCCACCTACAAATGTGAACTGACGTTCAAAAATAAAACATTTGAAAACGGACCATTTTCCACATTTCTGAAGCATGACGTAATGGGGGGGTGTTATCTCTTTTGTCGAAAATCAGCCGTTTTTGCTCGAACATTAAATGCCTCCAAATGGTATTTAATTAACTTCCCGAGCCCCTGGAAGCATGAAAATCACTTTAAACATGCAAATTGTAGCTCTAACACTGATGATCCACCTACAAATGTGAACTGACGTTCAAAAATAAAACATTTGAAAATGGACCATTTTCCACATTTCTGAAGCATGACGTAATGGGGGGGTGTTATCTCTTTTGTCGAAAATCAGCCGTTTTTGCTCGAACATTAAATGCCTCCAAATGGTATTTATTTCACTTCCCGAGCCCCTGGAAGCATGAAAATCACTTTAAACATGCTAATTTTAGCTCTAACACTGATGATCCACCTACAAATGTGAACTGACGTTCAAAAATAAAACATTTGAAAACGGACCATTTTCCACATTTCTGAAGCATGACGTAATGGGGGGGTGTTATCTCTTTTGTCGAAAATCAGCCGTTTTTGCTCGAACATTAAATGCCTCCAAATGGTATTTAATTAACTTCCCGAGCCCCTGGAAGCATGAAAATCACTTTAAACATGCAAATTTTAGCTCTAACACTGATGATCCACCTACAAATGTGAACTGACGTTCAAAAATAAAACATTTGAAAACGGACCATTTTCCACATTTCTGAAGCATGACGTAATGGGGGGGTGTTATCTCTTTTGTCGAAAATCAGCCGTTTTTGCTCGAACATTAAATGCCTCCAAATGGTATTTATTTCACTTCCCGAGCCCCTGGAAGCATGAAAATCACTTTAAACATGCTAATTTTAGCTCTAACACTGATGATCCACCTACAAATGTGAACTGACGTTCAAAAATAAAACATTTGAAAACGGACCATTTTCCACATTTCTGAAGCATGACGTAATGGGGGGGTGTTATCTCTTTTGTCGAATATCAGCCGTTTTTGCTCGAACATTAAATGCCTCCAAATGGTATTTAATTAACTTCCCGGGGTGAAGAAACCCTTTTTGAGAACTCAGAGTGAGTAAATTGGCCATTTTCATGCACTTTTAACCATTCCATAAATCTTGTGTTTTGGGCCCCTGGAAGCATGAAAATAACTTTAAACATGCTAATTTTAGCTCTAACACTGATGATCCACCTACAAATGTGAACTGACGTTCAAAAATAAAACATTTGAAAACGGACCATTTTCCACATTTCTGAAGCATGACGTAATGGGGGGGTGTTATCTCTTTTGTCGAAAATCAGCCGTTTTTGCTCGAACATTAAATGCCTCCAAATGGTATTTAATTAACTTCCCGGGGTGAAGAAACCCTTTTTGAGAACTCAGAGTGAGTAAATTGGCCATTTTCATGCACTTTTAACCTTTCCATAAATCTTGTGTTTTGGGCCCCTGGAAGCATGAAAATCACTTTAACCATGCTAATTTTAGCTCTAACACTGATGATCCACCTACAAATGTGAACTGACGTTCAAAAATAAAACATTTGAAAACGGACCATTTTCCACATTTCTGAAGCATGACGTAATGGGGGGGTGTTATCTCTTTTGTCGAAAATCAGCCGTTTTTGCTCGAACATTAAATGCCTCCAAATGGTATTTAATTAACTTCCCGAGCCCCTGGAAGCATGAAAATCACTTTAAACATGCTAATTTTAGCTCTAACACTGATGATCCACCTACAAATGTGAACTGACGTTCAAAAATAAAACATTTGAAAACGGACCATTTTCCACATTTCTGAAGCATGACATAATGGGGGGGTGTTATCTCTTTTGTCGAAAATCAGCCGTTTTTGCTCGAACATTAAATGCCTCCAAATGGTATTTATTTCACTTCCCGAGCCCCTGGAAGCATGAAAATCACTTTAAACATGCTAATTTTAGCTCTAACACTGATGATCCACCTACAAATGTGAACTGACGTTCAAAAATAAAACATTTGAAAATGGACCATTTTCCACATTTCTGAAGCATGACGTAATGGGGGGGTGTTATCTCTTTTGTCGAAAATCAGCCATTTTTGCTCGAACATTAAATGCCTCCAAATGGTATTTAATTAACTTCCCGGGGTGAAGAAACCCTTTTTGAGAACTCAGAGTGAGTAAATTGGCCATTTTCATGCACTTTTAACCATTCCATAAATCTTGTGTTTTGGGCCCCTGGAAGCATGAAAATCACTTTAAACATGCTAATTTTAGCTCTAACACTGATGATCCACCTACAAATGTGAACTGACGTTCAAAAATAAAACATTTGAAAACGAACCATTTTCCACATTTCTGAAGCATGACGTAATGGGGGGATGTTATCTCTATTGTCGAAAATCAGCCGTTTTTGCTCGAACATTAAATGCCTCCAAATGGTATTTAATTAACTTCCCGAGCCCCTGGAAGCATGAAAATCACTTTAAACATGCAAATTTTAGCTCTAACACTGATGATCCACCTACAAATGTGAACTGACGTTCAAAAATAAAACATTTGAAAACGGACCATTTTCCACATTTCTGAAGCATGACGTAATGGGGGGGTGTTATCTCTTTTGTCGAAAATCAGCCGTTTTTGCTCGAACATTAAATGCCTCCAAATGGTATTTATTTCACTTCCAGAGCCCCTGGAAGCATGAACATCACTTTAAACATGCTAATTTTAGCTCTAACACTGATGATCCACCTACAAATGTGAACTGACGTTCAAAAATAAAACATTTGAAAACGGACCATTTTCCACATTTCTGAAGCATGACGTAATGGGGGGGTGTTATCTCTTTTGTCGAAAATCAGCCGTTTTTGCTCGAACATTAAATGCCTCCAAATGGTATTTATTTCACTTCCCGAGCCCCTGGAAGCATGAAAATCACTTTAAACATGCTAATTTTAGCTCTAACACTGATGATCCACCTACAAATGTGAACTGACGTTCAAAAATAAAACATTTGAAAACGGACCATTTTCCACATTTCTGAAGCATGACGTAATGGGGGGGTGTTATCTCTTTTGTCGAAAATCAGCCGTTTTTGCTCGAACATTAAATGCCTCCAAATGGTATTTAATTAACTTCCCGGGGTGAAGAAACCCTTTTTGAGAACTCAGAGTGAGTAAATTGGCCATTTTCATGCACTTTTAACCATTCCATAAATCTTGTGTTTTGGGCCCCTGGAAGCATGAAAATAACTTTAAACATGCTAATTTTAGCTCTAACACTGATGATCCACCTACAAATGTGAACTGACGTTCAAAAATAAAACATTTGAAAACGGACCATTTTCCACATTTCTGAAGCATGACGTAATGGGGGGGTGTTATCTCTTTTGTCGAAAATCAGCCGTTTTTGCTCGAACATTAAATGCCTCCAAATGGTATTTAATTAACTTCCCGGGGTGAAGAAACCCTTTTTGAGAACTCAGAGTGAGTAAATTGGCCATTTTCATGCACTTTTAACCATTCCATAAATCTTGTGTTTTGGGCCCCTGGAAGCATGAAAATCACTTTAAACATGCTAATTTTAGCTCTAACACTGATGATCCACCTACAAATGTGAACTGACGTTCAAAAATAAAGCATTTGAAAACGGACCATTTTCCACATTTCTGAAGCATGACGTAATGGGGGGGTGTTATCTCTTTTGTGGAAAATCAGCCGTTTTTGCTCGAACATTAAATGCCTCCAAATGGTATTTAATTAACTTCCCGAGCCCCTGGAAGCATGAAAATCACTTTAAACATGCTAATTTTAGCTCTAACACTGATGATCCACCTACAAATGTGAACTGACGTTCAAAAATAAAACATTTGAAAACGGACCATTTTCCACATTTCTGAAGCATGACGTAATGGGGGGGTGTTATCTCTTTTGTCGAAAATCAGCCGTTTTTGCTCGAACATTAAATGCCTCCAAATGGTATTTAATTAACTTCCCGGGGTGAAGAAACCCTTTTTGAGAACTCAGAGTGAGTAAATTGGCCATTTTCATGCACTTTTAACCATTCCATAAATCTTGTGTTTTGGGCCCCTGGAAGCATGAAAATCACTTTAAACATGCTAATTTTAGCTCTAACACTGATGATCCACCTACAAATGTGAACTGACGTTCAAAAATAAAACATTTGAAAACGGACCATTTTCCACATTTCTGAAGCATGACGTAATGGGGGGGTGTTATCTCTTTTGTCGAAAATCAGCCATTTTTGCTCGAACATTAAATGCCTCCAAATGGTATTTATTTCACTTCCCGAGCCCCTGGAAGCATGAAAATCACTTTAAACATGCTAATTTTAGCTCTAACACTGATGATCCACCTACAAATGTGAACTGACGTTCAAAAATAAAACATTTGAAAACGGACCATTTTCCACATTTCTGAAGCATGGCGTAATGGGGGGGTGTTATCTCTTTTGTCGAAAATCAGCCGTTTTTGCTCGAACATTAAATGCCTCCAAATGGTATTTATTTCACTTCCCGAGCCCCTGGAAGCATGAAAATCACTTTAAACATGCTAATTTTAGCTCTAACACTGATGATCCACCTACAAATGTGAACTGACGTTCAAAAATAAAACATTTGAAAACGGACCATTTTCCACATTTCTGAAGCATGACGTAATGGGGGGGTGTTATCTCTTTTGTCGAAAATCAGCCGTTTTTGCTCGAACATTAAATGCCTCCAAATGGTATTTAATTAACTTCTGGGGGTGAAGAAACCCTTTTTGAGAACTCAGAGTGAGTAAATTGGCCATTTTCATGCACTTTTAACCATTCCATAAATCTTGTGTTTTGGGCCCCTGGAAGCATGAAAATAACTTTAAACATGCTAATTTTAGCTCTAACACTGATGATCCACCTACAAATGTGAACTGACGTTCAAAAATAAAACATTTGAAAACGGACCATTTTCCACATTTCTGAAGCATGACGTAATGGGGGGGTGTTATCTCTTTTGTCGAAAATCAGCCGTTTTTGCTCGAACATTAAATGCCTCCAAATGGTATTTAATTAACTTCCCGGGGTGAAGAAACCCTTTTTGAGAACTCAGAGTGAGTAAATTGGCCATTTTCATGCACTTTTAACCATTCCATAAATCTTGTGTTTTGGGCCCCTGGAAGCATGAAAATCACTTTAAACATGCTAATTTTAGCTCTAACACTGATGATCCACCTACAAATGTGAACTGACGTTCAAAAATAAAACATTTGAAAACGGACCATTTTCCACATTTCTGAAGCATGACGTAATGGGGGGTGTTATCTCTTTTGTCGAAAATCAGCCGTTTTTGCTCGAACATTAAATGCCTCCAAATGGTATTTAATTAACTTCCCGGGGTGAAGAAACCCTTTTTGAGAACTCAGAGTGAGTAAATTGGCCATTTTCATGCACTTTTAACCATTCCATAAATCTTGTGTTTTGGGCCCCTGGAAGCATGAAAATCACTTTAAACATGCTAATTTTAGCTCTAACACTGATGATCCACCTACAAATGTGAACTGACGTTCAAAAATAAAACATTTGAAAACGGACCATTTTCCACATTTCTGAAGCATGACGTAATGGGGGGGTGTTATCTCTTTTGTCGAAAATCAGCCGTTTTTGCTCGAACATTAAATGCCTCCAAATGGTATTTAATTAACTTCCCGAGCCCCTGGAAGCATGAAAATCACTTTAAACATGCTAATTTTAGCTCTAACACTGATGATCCACCTACAAATGTGAACTGACGTTCAAAAATAAAACATTTGAAAACGGACCATTTTC
Organism: Lissotriton vulgaris; assembly: GCF_964263255.1. Taxonomy (NCBI): domain Eukaryota; kingdom Metazoa; phylum Chordata; class Amphibia; order Caudata; family Salamandridae; genus Lissotriton; species Lissotriton vulgaris. The sequence goes on from NW_028254811.1 coordinate 36,231, forward strand.
CACATTTCTGAAGCATGACGTAATGGGGGCGGTGTTATCTCTTTTGTCGAAAATCAGCCGTTTTTGCTCGAACATTAAATGCCTCCAAATGGTATTTAATTAACTTCCCGGGGTGAAGAAACCCTTTTTGAGAACTCAGAGTGAGTAAATTGGCCATTTTCATGCACTTTTAACCATTCCATAAATCTTGTGTTTTGGGCCCCTGGAAGCATGAAAATCACTTTAAACATGCTAATTTTAGCTCTAACACTGATGATCCACCTACAAATGTGAACTGACGTTCAAAAATAAAACATTTGAAAACGGACCATTTTCCACATTTCTGAAGCATGACGTAATGGGGGGGTGTTATCTCTTTTGTCGAAAATCAGCCGTTTTTGCTCGAACATTAAATGCCTCCAAATGGTATTTAATTAACCTCCCGGGGTGAAGAAACCCTTTTTGAGAACTCAGAGTGAGTAAATTGGCCATTTTCATGCACTTTTAACCATTCCATAAATCTTGTGTTTTGGGCCCCTGGAAGCATGAAAATCATTTTAAACATGCTAATTTTAGCTCTAACACTGATGATCCACCTACAAATGTGAACTGACGTTCAAAAATAAAACATTTGAAAACGGACCATTTTCCACATTTCTGAAGCATGACGTAATGGGGGGGTGTTATCTCTTTTGTCGAAAATCAGCCGTTTTTGCTCGAACATTAAATGCCTCCAAATGGTATTTAATTAACTTCCCGGGGTGAAGAAACCCTTTTTGAGAACTCAGAGTGAGTAAATTGGCCATTTTCATGCACTTTTAACCATTCCATAAATCTTGTGTTTTGGGCCCCTGGAAGCATGAAAATCACTTTAAATATGCTAATTTTAGCTCTAACACTGATGATCCACCTACAAATGTGAACTGACGTTCAAAAATAAAACATTTGAAAACGGACCATTTTCCACATTTCTGAAGCATGACGTAATGGGGGGGTGTTATCTCTTTTGTCGAAAATCAGCCGTTTTTGCTCGAACATTAAATGCCTCCAAATGGTATTTAATTAACTTCCCGAGCCCCTGGAAGCATGAAAATCACTTTAAACATGCTAATTTTAGCTCTAACACTGATGATCCACCTACAAATGTGAACTGACGTTCAAAAATAAAACATTTGAAAACGGACCATTTTCCACATTTCTGAAGCATGACGTAATGGGGGGTGTTATCTCTTTTGTCGAAAATCAGCCGTTTTTGCTCGAACATTAAATGCCTCCAAATGGTATTTAATTAACTTCCCGGGGTGAAGAAACCCTTTTTGAGAACTCAGAGTGAGTAAATTGGCCATTTTCATGCACTTTTAACCATTCCATAAATCTTGTGTTTTGGGCCCCTGGAAGCATGAAAATCACTTTAAACATGCTAATTTTAGCTCTAACACTGATGATCCACCTACAAATGTGAACTGACGTTCAAAAATAAAACATTTGAAAACGGACCATTTTCCACATTTCTGAAGCATGACGTAATGGGGGGTGTTATCTCTTTTGTCGAAAATCAGCCATTTTTGCTCGAACATTAAATGCCTCCAAATGGTATTTATTTCACTTCCCGAGCCCCTGGAAGCATGAAAATCACTTTAAACATGCTAATTTTAGCTCTAACACTGATGATCCACCTACAAATGTGAACTGACGTTCAAAAATAAAACATTTGAAAACGGACCATTTTCCACATTTCTGAAGCATGACGTAATGGGGGGGTGTTATCTCTTTTGTCGAAAATCAGCCGTTTTTGCTCGAACATTAAATGCCTCCAAATGGTATTTATTTCACTTCCCGAGCCCCTGGAAGCATGAAAATCACTTTAAACATGCTAATTTTAGCTCTAACACTGATGATCCACCTACAAATGTGAACTGACGTTCAAAAATAAAACATTTGAAAACGGACCATTTTCCACATTTCTGAAGCATGACGTAATGGGGGGGTGTTATCTCTTTTGTCGAAAATCAGCCGTTTTTGCTCGAACATTAAATGCCTCCAAATGGTATTTAATTAACTTCCGGGGGTGAAGAAACCCTTTTTGAGAACTCAGAGTGAGTAAATTGGCCATTTTCATGCACTTTTAACCATTCCATAAATCTTGTGTTTTGGGCCCCTGGAAGCATGAAAATAACTTTAAACATGCAAATTTTAGCTCTAACACTGATGATCCACCTACAAATGTGAACTGACGTTCAAAAATAAAACATTTGAAAACGGACCATTTTCCACATTTCTGAAGCATGACGTAATGGGGGGGTGTTATCTCTTTTGTCGAAAATCAGCCGTTTTTGCTCGAACATTAAATGCCTCCAAATGGTATTTAATTAACTTCCCGGGGTGAAGAAACCCTTTTTGAGAACTCAGAGTGAGTAAATTGGCCATTTTCATGCACTTTTAACCATTCCATAAATCTTGTGTTTTGGGCCCCTGGAAGCATGAAAATCACTTTAAACATGCTAATTTTAGCTCTAACACTGATGATCCACCTACAAATGTGAACTGACGTTCAAAAATAAAACATTTGAAAACGGACCATTTTCCACATTTCTGAAGCATGACGTAATGGGGGGGTGTTATCTCTTTTGTCGAAAATCAGCCGTTTTTGCTCGAACATTAAATGCCTCCAAATGGTATTTAATTAACTTCCCGGGGTGAAGAAACCCTTTTTGAGAACTGAGAGTGAGTAAATTGGCCATTTTCATGCACTTTTAACCATTCCATAAATCTTGTGTTTTGGGCCCCTGGAAGCATGAAAATCACTTTAAACATGCTAATTTTAGCTCTAACACTGATGATCCACCTACAAATGTGAACTGACGTTCAAAAATAAAACATTTGAAAACGGACCATTTTCCACATTTCTGAAGCATGACGTAATGGGGGGGTGTTATCTCTTTTGTCGAAAATCAGCCGTTTTTGCTCGAACATTAAATGCCTCCAAATGGTATTTAATTAACTTCCCGAGCCCCTGGAAGCATGAAAATCACTTTAAACATGCTAATTTTAGCTCTAACACTGATGATCCACCTACAAATGTGAACTGACGTTCAAAAATAAAACATTTGAAAACGGACCATTTTCCACATTTCTGAAGCATGACGTAATGGGGGCGGTGTTATCTCTTTTGTCGAAAATCAGCCGTTTTTGCTCGAACATTAAATGCCTCCAAATGGTATTTAATTAACTTCCCGGGGTGAAGAAACCCTTTTTGAGAACTCAGAGTGAGTAAATTGGCCATTTTCATGCACTTTTAACCATTCCATAAATCTTGTGTTTTGGGCCCCTGGAAGCATGAAAATCACTTTAAACATGCTAATTTTAGCTCTAACACTGATGATCCACCTACAAATGTGAACTGACGTTCAAAAATAAAACATTTGAAAACGGACCATTTTCCACATTTCTGAAGCATGACGTAATGGGGGGGTGTTATCTCTTTTGTCGAAAATCAGCCGTTTTTGCTCGAACATTAAATGCCTCCAAATGGTATTTAATTAACTTCCCGGGGTGAAGAAACCCTTTTTGAGAACTCAGAGTGAGTAAATTGGCCATTTTCATGCACTTTTAACTATTCCATAAATCTTGTGTTTTGGGCCCCTGGAAGCATGAAAATCACTTTAAACATGCTAATTTTAGCTCTAACACTGATGATCCACCTACAAATGTGAACTGACGTTCAAAAATAAAACATTTGAAAACGGACCATTTTCCACATTTCTGAAGCATGACGTAATGGGGGGGTGTTATCTCTTTTGTTGAAAATCAGCCGTTTTAGCTCGAACATTAAATGCCTCCAAATGGTATTTAATCAACTTCCCGAGCCCCTGGAAGCATGAAAATCACTTTAAACATGCTAATTTTAGCTCTAACACTGATGATCCACCTACAAATGTGAACTGATGTTCAAAAATAAAACATTTGAAAACGGACCATTTTCCACATTTCTGAAGCATGACGTAATGGGGGGGTGTTATCTCTTTTGTCGAAAATCAGCCGTTTTTGCTCGAACATTAAATGCCTCCAAATGGTATTTAATTAACTTCCCGGGGTGAAGAAACCCTTTTTGAGAACTCAGAGTGAGTAAATTGGCCATTTTCATGCACTTTTAACCATTCCATAAATCTTGTGTTTTGGGCCCCTGGAAGCATGAAAATCACTTTAAACATGCTAATTTTAGCTCTAACACTCATGATCCACCTACAAATGTGAACTGACGTTCAAAAATAAAACATTTGAAAACGGACCATTTTCCACATTTCTGAAGCATGACGTAATGGGGGGGTGTTATCTCTTTTGTCGAAAATCAGCCGTTTTTGCTCGAACATTAAATGCCTCCAAATGGTATTTATTTCACTTCCCGAGCCCCTGGAAGCATGAAAATCACTTTAAACATGCTAATTTTAGCTCTAACACTGATGATCCACCTACAAATGTGAACTGACGTTCAAAAAAAAAACATTTGAAAACGGACCATTTTCCACATTTCTGAAGCATGACGTAATGGGGGGGTGTTATCTCTTTTGTCGAAAATCAGCCGTTTTTGCTCGAACAATAAATGCCTCCAAATGGTATTTATTTCACTTCCCGAGCCCCTGGAAGCATGAAAATCACTTTAAACATGCTAATTTTAGCTCTAACACTGATGATCCACCTACAAATGTGAACTGACGTTCAAAAATAAAACATTTGAAAACGGACCATTTTCCACATTTCTGAAGCATGACGTAATGGGGGGGTGTTATCTCTTTTGTCGAAAATCAGCCATTTTTGCTCGAACATTAAATGCCTCCAAATGGTATTTATTTCACTTCCCGAGCCCCTGGAAGCATGAAAATCCCTTTAAACATGCTAATTTTAGCTCTAACACTGATGATCCACCTACAAATGTGAACTGACGTTCAAAAATAAAACATTTGAAAACGGACCATTTTCCACATTTCTGAAGCATGACGTAATGGGGGGGTGTTATCTCTTTTGTCGAAAATCATCCGTTTTTGCTCGAACATTAAATGCCTCCAAATGGTATTTAATTAACTTCCCGAGCCCCTGGAAGCATGAAAATCACTTTAAACATGCTAATTTTAGCTCTAACACTGATGATCCACCTACAAATGTGAACTGACGTTCAAAAATAAAACATTTGAAAACGGACCATTTTCCACATTTCTGAAGCATGACGTAATGGGGGGTGTTATCTCTTTTGTCGAAAATCAGCCGTTTTTGCTCGAACATTAAATGCCTCCAAATGGTATTTAATTAACTTCCCGAGCCCCTGGAAGCATGAAAATCACTTTAAACATGCAAATTTTAGCTCTAACACTGATGATCCACCTACAAATGTGAACTGACGTTCAAAAATAAAACATTTGAAAACGGACCATTTTCCACATTTCTGAAGCATGACGTAATGGGGGGGTGTTATCTCTTTTGTCGAAAATCAGCCGTTTTTGCTCGAACATTAAATGCCTCCAAATGGTATTTATTTCACTTCCCGAGCCCCTGGAAGCATGAAAATCACTTTAAACATGCTAATTTTAGCTCTAACACTGATGATCCACCTACAAATGTGAACTGACGTTCAAAAATAAAACATTTGAAAACGGACCATTTTCCACATTTCTGAAGCATGACGTAATGGGGGGGTGTTATCTCTTTTGTCGAAAATCAGCCGTTTTTGCTCGAACATTAAATGCCTCCAAATGGTATTTAATTAACTTCCCGAGCCCCTGGAAGCATGAAAATCACTTTAAACATGCAAATTTTAGCTCTAACACTGATGATCCACCTACAAATGTGAACTGACGTTCAAAAATAAAACATTTGAAAACGGACCATTTTCCACATTTCTGAAGCATGACGTAATGGGGGGGGTGTTATCTCTTTTGTCGAAAATCAGCCGTTTTTGCTCGAACATTAAATGCCTCCAAATGGTATTTATTTCACTTCCCGAGCCCCAGGAAGCATGAAAATCACTTTAAACATGCTAATTTTAGCTCTAACACTGATGATCCACCTACAAATGTGAACTGACGTTCAAAAATAAAACATTTGAAAACGGACCATTTTCCACATTTCTGAAGCATGACGTAATGGGGGGGTGTTATCTCTTTTGTTGAAAATCAGCCGTTTTAGCTCGAACATTAAATGCCTCCAAATGGTATTTAATCAACTTCCCGAGCCCCTGGAAGCATGAAAATCACTTTAAACATGCTAATTTTAGCTCTAACACTGATGATCCACCTACAAATGTGAACTGATGTTCAAAAATAAAACATTTGAAAACGGACCATTTTCCACATTTCTGAAGCATGACGTAATGGGGGGGTGTTATCTCTTTTGTCGAAAATCAGCCGTTTTTGCTCGAACATTAAATGCCTCCAAATGGTATTTAATTAACTTCCCGGGGTGAAGAAACCCTTTTTGAGAACTCAGAGTGAGTAAATTGGCCATTTTCATGCACTTTTAACCATTCCATAAATCTTGTGTTTTGGGCCCCTGGAAGCATGAAAATCACTTTAAACATGCTAATTTTAGCTCTAACACTGATGATCCACCTACAAATGTGAACTGACGTTCAAAAATAAAACATTTGAAAACGGACCATTTTCCACATTTCTGAAGCATGACGTAATGGGGGGGTGTTATCTCTTTTGTCGAAAATCAGCCGTTTTTGCTCGAACATTAAATGCCTCCAAATGGTATTTAATTAACTTCCCGAGCCCCTGGAAGCATGAAAATCACTTTAAACATGCTAATTTTAGCTCTAACACTGATGATCCACCTACAAATGTGAACTGACGTTCAAAAATAAAACATTTGAAAACGGACCATTTTCCACATTTCTGAAGCATGACGTAATGGGGGCGGTGTTATCTCTTTTGTCGAAAATCAGCCGTTTTTGCTCGAACATTAAATGCCTCCAAATGGTATTTAATTAACTTCCCGGGGTGAAGAAACCCTTTTTGAGAACTCAGAGTGAGTAAATTGGCCATTTTCATGCACTTTTAACCATTCCATAAATCTTGTGTTTTGGGCCCCTGGAAGCATGAAAATCACTTTAAACATGCTAATTTTAGCTCTAACACTGATGATCCACCTACAAATGTGAACTGACGTTCAAAAATAAAACATTTGAAAACGGACCATTTTCCACATTTCTGAAGCATGACGTAATGGGGGGGTGTTATCTCTTTTGTCGAAAATCAGCCGTTTTTGCTCGAACATTAAATGCCTCCAAATGGTATTTAATTAACTTCCCGGGGTGAAGAAACCCTTTTTGAGAACTCAGAGTGAGTAAATTGGCCATTTTCATGCACTTTTAACTATTCCATAAATCTTGTGTTTTGGGCCCCTGGAAGCATGAAAATCACTTTAAACATGCTAATTTTAGCTCTAACACTGATGATCCACCTACAAATGTGAACTGACGTTCAAAAATAAAACATTTGAAAACGGACCATTTTCCACATTTCTGAAGCATGACGTAATGGGGGGGTGTTATCTCTTTTGTTGAAAATCAGCCGTTTTAGCTCGAACATTAAATGCCTCCAAATGGTATTTAATCAACTTCCCGAGCCCCTGGAAGCATGAAAATCACTTTAAACATGCTAATTTTAGCTCTAACACTGATGATCCACCTACAAATGTGAACTGATGTTCAAAAATAAAACATTTGAAAACGGACCATTTTCCACATTTCTGAAGCATGACGTAATGGGGGGGTGTTATCTCTTTTGTCGAAAATCAGCCGTTTTTGCTCGAACATTAAATGCCTCCAAATGGTATTTAATTAACTTCCCGGGGTGAAGAAACCCTTTTTGAGAACTCAGAGTGAGTAAATTGGCCATTTTCATGCACTTTTAACCATTCCATAAATCTTGTGTTTTGGGCCCCTGGAAGCATGAAAATCACTTTAAACATGCTAATTTTAGCTCTAACACTCATGATCCACCTACAAATGTGAACTGACGTTCAAAAATAAAACATTTGAAAACGGACCATTTTCCACATTTCTGAAGCATGACGTAATGGGGGGTGTTATCTCTTTTGTCGAAAATCAGCCGTTTTTGCTCGAACATTAAATGCCTCCAAATGGTATTTATTTCACTTCCCGAGCCCCTGGAAGCATGAAAATCACTTTAAACATGCTAATTTTAGCTCTAACACTGATGATCCACCTACAAATGTGAACTGACGTTCAAAAAAAAAACATTTGAAAACGGACCATTTTCCACATTTCTGAAGCATGACGTAATGGGGGGGTGTTATCTCTTTTGTCGAAAATCAGCCGTTTTTGCTCGAACAATAAATGCCTCCAAATGGTATTTATTTCACTTCCCGAGCCCCTGGAAGCATGAAAATCACTTTAAACATGCTAATTTTAGCTCTAACACTGATGATCCACCTACAAATGTGAACTGACGTTCAAAAATAAAACATTTGAAAACGGACCATTTTCCACATTTCTGAAGCATGACGTAATGGGGGGGTGTTATCTCTTTTGTCGAAAATCAGCCATTTTTGCTCGAACATTAAATGCCTCCAAATGGTATTTATTTCACTTCCCGAGCCCCTGGAAGCATGAAAATCCCTTTAAACATGCTAATTTTAGCTCTAACACTGATGATCCACCTACAAATGTGAACTGACGTTCAAAAATAAAACATTTGAAAACGGACCATTTTCCACATTTCTGAAGCATGACGTAATGGGGGGGTGTTATCTCTTTTGTCGAAAATCATCCGTTTTTGCTCGAACATTAAATGCCTCCAAATGGTATTTAATTAACTTCCCGAGCCCCTGGAAGCATGAAAATCACTTTAAACATGCTAATTTTAGCTCTAACACTGATGATCCACCTACAAATGTGAACTGACGTTCAAAAATAAAACATTTGAAAACGGACCATTTTCCACATTTCTGAAGCATGACGTAATGGGGGGTGTTATCTCTTTTGTCGAAAATCAGCCGTTTTTGCTCGAACATTAAATGCCTCCAAATGGTATTTAATTAACTTCCCGAGCCCCTGGAAGCATGAAAATCACTTTAAACATGCAAATTTTAGCTCTAACACTGATGATCCACCTACAAATGTGAACTGACGTTCAAAAATAAAACATTTGAAAACGGACCATTTTCCACATTTCTGAAGCATGACGTAATGGGGGGGTGTTATCTCTTTTGTCGAAAATCAGCCGTTTTTGCTCGAACATTAAATGCCTCCAAATGGTATTTATTTCACTTCCCGAGCCCCTGGAAGCATGAAAATCACTTTAAACATGCTAATTTTAGCTCTAACACTGATGATCCACCTACAAATGTGAACTGACGTTCAAAAATAAAACATTTGAAAACGGACCATTTTCCACATTTCTGAAGCATGACGTAATGGGGGGGTGTTATCTCTTTTGTCGAAAATCAGCCGTTTTTGCTCGAACATTAAATGCCTCCAAATGGTATTTAATTAACTTCCCGAGCCCCTGGAAGCATGAAAATCACTTTAAACATGCAAATTTTAGCTCTAACACTGATGATCCACCTACAAATGTGAACTGACGTTCAAAAATAAAACATTTGAAAACGGACCATTTTCCACATTTCTGAAGCATGACGTAATGGGGGGGGTGTTATCTCTTTTGTCGAAAATCAGCCGTTTTTGCTCGAACATTAAATGCCTCCAAATGGTATTTATTTCACTTCCCGAGCCCCAGGAAGCATGAAAATCACTTTAAACATGCTAATTTTAGCTCTAACACTGATGATCCACCTACAAATGTGAACTGACGTTCAAAAATAAAACATTTGAAAACGGACCATTTTCCACATTTCTGAAGCATGACGTAATGGGGGGGTGTTATCTCTTTTGTTGAAAATCAGCCGTTTTAGCTCGAACATTAAATGCCTCCAAATGGTATTTAATCAACTTCCCGAGCCCCTGGAAGCATGAAAATCACTTTAAACATGCTAATTTTAGCTCTAACACTGATGATCCACCTACAAATGTGAACTGATGTTCAAAAATAAAACATTTGAAAACGGACCATTTTCCACATTTCTGAAGCATGACGTAATGGGGGGGTGTTATCTCTTTTGTCGAAAATCAGCCGTTTTTGCTCGAACATTAAATGCCTCCAAATGGTATTTAATTAACTTCCCGGGGTGAAGAAACCCTTTTTGAGAACTCAGAGTGAGTAAATTGGCCATTTTCATGCACTTTTAACCATTCCATAAATCTTGTGTTTTGGGCCCCTGGAAGCATGAAAATCACTTTAAACATGCTAATTTTAGCTCTAACACTCATGATCCACCTACAAATGTGAACTGACGTTCAAAAATAAAACATTTGAAAACGGACCATTTTCCACATTTCTGAAGCATGACGTAATGGGGGGGTGTTATCTCTTTTGTCGAAAATCAGCCGTTTTTGCTCGAACATTAAATGCCTCCAAATGGTATTTATTTCACTTCCCGAGCCCCTGGAAGCATGAAAATCACTTTAAACATGCTAATTTTAGCTCTAACACTGATGATCCACCTACAAATGTGAACTGACGTTTAAAAAAAAAACATTTGAAAACGGACCATTTTCCACATTTCTGAAGCATGACGTAATGGGGGGGTGTTATCTCTTTTGTCGAAAATCAGCCGTTTTTGCTCGAACATTAAATGCCTCCAAATGGTATTTATTTCACTTCCCGAGCCCCTGGAAGCATGAAAATCACTTTAAACATGCTAATTTTAGCTCTAACACTGATGATCCACCTACAAATGTGAACTGACGTTCAAAAATAAAACATTTGAAAACGGACCATTTTCCACATTTCTGAAGCATGACGTAATGGGGGGGTGTTATCTCTTTTGTCGAAAATCAGCCGTTTTTGCTCGAACATTAAATGCCTCCAAATGGTATTTAATTAACTTCCCCAGCCCCTGGAAGCATGAAAATCACTTTAAACATGCTAATTTTAGCTCTAACACTGATGATCCACCTACAAATGTGAACTGACGTTCAAAAATAAAACATTTGAAAACGGACCATTTTCCACATTTCTGAAGCATGACGTAATGGGGGGGTGTTATCTCTTTTGTCGAAAATCAGCCGTTTTTGCTCGAACATTAAATGCCTCCAAATGGTATTTATTTCACTTCCCGAGCCCCTGGAAGCATGAAAATCACTTTAAACATGCAAATTTTAGCTCTAACACTGATGATCCACCTACAAATGTGAACTGACGTTCAAAAATAAAACATTTGAAAACGGACCATTTTCCACATTTCTGAAGCATGACGTAATGGGGGGGTGTTATCTCTTTTGTCGAAAATCATCCGTTTTTGCTCGAACATTAAATGCCTCCAAATGGTATTTAATTAACTTCCCGAGCCCCTGGAAGCATGAAAATCACTTTAAACATGCTAATTTTAGTTCTAACACTGATGATCCACCTACAAATGTGAACTGACGTTCAAAAATAAAACATTTGAAAACGGACCATTTTCCACATTTCTGAAGCATGACGTAATGGGGGGGTGTTATCTCTTTTGTCGAAAATCAGCCGTTTTTGCTCGAACATTAAATGCCTCCAAATGGTATTTAATTAACTTCCCGAGCCCCTGGAAGCATGAAAATCACTTTAAACATGCAAATTTTAGCTCTAACACTGATGATCCACCTACAAATGTGAACTGACGTTTAAAAATAAAACATTTGAAAACGGACCATTTTCCACATTTCTGAAGCATGACGTAATGGGGGGGTGTTATCTCTTTTGTCGAAAATCAGCCGTTTTTGCTCGAACATTAAATGCCTCCAAATGGTATTTATTTCACTTCCCGAGCCCCTGGAAGCATGAAAATCACTTTAAACATGCTAATTTTAGCTCTAACACTGATGATCCACCTACAAATGTGAACTGACGTTCAAAAATAAAACATTTGAAAACGGACCATTTTCCACATTTCTGAAGCATGACGTAATGGGGGGGTGTTATCTCTTTTGTCGAAAATCAGCCGTTTTTGCTCGAACATTAAATGCCTCCAAATGGTATTTAATTAACTTCCCGAGCCCCTGGAAGCATGAAAATCACTTTAAACATGCAAATTTTAGCTCTAACACTGATGATCCACCTACAAATGTGAACTGACGTTCAAAAATAAAACATTTGAAAACGGACCATTTTCCACATTTCTGAAGCATGACGTAATGGGGGGGTGTTATCTCTTTTGTCGAAAATCAGCCGTTTTTGCTCGAACATTAAATGCCTCCAAATGGTATTTATTTCACTTCCCGAGCCCCTGGAAGCATGAAAATCACTTTAAACATGCTAATTTTAGCTCTAACACTGATGATCCACCTACAAATGTGAACTGACGTTCAAAAATAAAACATTTGAAAACGGACCATTTTCCACATTTCTGAAGCATGACGTAATGGGGGGGTGTTATCTCTTTTGTCGAATATCAGCCGTTTTTGCTCGTACATTAAATGCCTCCAAATGGTATTTATTTCACTTCCCGAGCCCCTGGAAGCATGAAAATCACTTTAAACATGCTAATTTTAGCTCTAACACTGATGATCCACCTTCAAATGTGAACTGACGTTCAAAAATAAAACATTTGAAAACGGACCATTTTCCACATTTCTGGAGCAATACGTAATGGGGGCTGTTATCTCTTTTGTCGAAAATTAGCCGTTTTTGCTCGAACATTAAATGCCTCCAAATGGTATTTAATTAACTTCCCGGGGTGAAGAAACCCTTTTTGAGAACTCAGAGTGAGTAAATTGGCCATTTTCATGCACTTTTAACCATTCCATAAATCTTGTGTTTTGGGCCCCTGGAAGCATGAAAATAACTTTAAACATGCTAATTTTAGCTCTAACACTGATGATCCACCTACAAATGTGAACTGACGTTCAAAAATAAAACATTTGAAAACGGACCATTTTCCACATTTCTGAAGCATGACGTAATGGGGGGGTGTTATCTCTTTTGTCGAAAATCAGCCGTTTTTGCTCGAACATTAAATGCCTCCAAATGGTATTTAATTAACTTCCCGGGGTGAAGAAACCCTTTTTGAGAACTCAGAGTGAGTAAATTGGCCATTTTCATGCACTTTTAACCTTTCCATAAATCTTGTGTTTTGGGCCCCTGGAAGCATGAAAATCACTTTAACCATGCTAATTTTAGCTCTAACACTGATGATCCACCTACAAATGTGAACTGACGTTCAAAAATAAAACATTTGAAAACGGACCATTTTCCACATTTCTGAAGCATGACGTAATGGGGGGGTGTTATCTCTTTTGTCGAAAATCAGCCGTTTTTGCTCGAACATTAAATGCCTCCAAATGGTATTTAATTAACTTCCCGAGCCCCTGGAAGCATGAAAATCACTTTAAACATGCTAATTTTAGCTCTAACACTGATGATCCACCTACAAATGTGAACTGACGTTCAAAAATAAAACATTTGAAAACGGACCATTTTCCACATTTCTGAAGCATGACGTAATGGGGGGGTGTTATCTCTTTTGTTGAAAATCAGCCGTTTTAGCTCGAACATTAAATGCCTCCAAATGGTATTTAATCAACTTCCCGAGCCCCTGGAAGCATGAAAATCACTTTAAACATGCTAATTTTAGCTCTAACACTGATGATCCACCTACAAATGTGAACTGATGTTCAAAAATAAAACATTTGAAAACGGACCATTTTCCACATTTCTGAAGCATGACGTAATGGGGGGGTGTTATCTCTTTTGTCGAAAATCAGCCGTTTTTGCTCGAACATTAAATGCCTCCAAATGGTATTTAATTAACTTCCCGGGGTGAAGAAACCCTTTTTGAGAACTCAGAGTGAGTAAATTGGCCATTTTCATGCACTTTTAACCATTCCATAAATCTTGTGTTTTGGGCCCCTGGAAGCATGAAAATCACTTTAAACATGCTAATTTTAGCTCTAACACTCATGATCCACCTACAAATGTGAACTGACGTTCAAAAATAAAACATTTGAAAACGGACCATTTTCCACATTTCTGAAGCATGACGTAATGGGGGGGTGTTATCTCTTTTGTCGAAAATCAGCCGTTTTTGCTCGAACATTAAATGCCTCCAAATGGTATTTATTTCACTTCCCGAGCCCCTGGAAGCATGAAAATCACTTTAAACATGCTAATTTTAGCTCTAACACTGATGATCCACCTACAAATGTGAACTGACGTTTAAAAAAAAAACATTTGAAAACGGACCATTTTCCACATTTCTGAAGCATGACGTAATGGGGGGGTGTTATCTCTTTTGTCGAAAATCAGCCGTTTTTGCTCGAACATTAAATGCCTCCAAATGGTATTTATTTCACTTCCCGAGCCCCTGGAAGCATGAAAATCACTTTAAACATGCTAATTTTAGCTCTAACACTGATGATCCACCTACAAATGTGAACTGACGTTCAAAAATAAAACATTTGAAAACGGACCATTTTCCACATTTCTGAAGCATGACGTAATGGGGGGGTGTTATCTCTTTTGTCGAAAATCAGCCGTTTTTGCTCGAACATTAAATGCCTCCAAATGGTATTTAATTAACTTCCCCAGCCCCTGGAAGCATGAAAATCACTTTAAACATGCTAATTTTAGCTCTAACACTGATGATCCACCTACAAATGTGAACTGACGTTCAAAAATAAAACATTTGAAAACGGACCATTTTCCACATTTCTGAAGCATGACGTAATGGGGGGGTGTTATCTCTTTTGTCGAAAATCAGCCGTTTTTGCTCGAACATTAAATGCCTCCAAATGGTATTTATTTCACTTCCCGAGCCCCTGGAAGCATGAAAATCACTTTAAACATGCTAATTTTAGCTCTAACACTGATGATCCACCTACAAATGTGAACTGACGTTCAAAAATAAAACATTTGAAAACGGACCATTTTCCACATTTCTGAAGCATGACGTAATGGGGGGGTGTTATCTCTTTTGTCGAAAATCATCCGTTTTTGCTCGAACATTAAATGCCTCCAAATGGTATTTAATTAACTTCCCGAGCCCCTGGAAGCATGAAAATCACTTTAAACATGCTAATTTTAGTTCTAACACTGATGATCCACCTACAAATGTGAACTGACGTTCAAAAATAAAACATTTGAAAACGGACCATTTTCCACATTTCTGAAGCATGACGTAATGGGGGGGTGTTATCTCTTTTGTCGAAAATCATCCGTTTTTGCTCGAACATTAAATGCCTCCAAATGGTATTTAATTAACTTCCCGAGCCCCTGGAAGCATGAAAATCACTTTAAACATGCTAATTTTAGCTCTAACACTGATGATCCACCTACAAATGTGAACTGACGTTCAAAAATAAAACATTTGAAAACGGACCATTTTCCACATTTCTGAAGCATGACGTAATGGGGGGGTGTTATCTCTTTTGTCGAAAATCAGCCGTTTTTGCTCGAACATTAAATGCCTCCAAATGGTATTTAATTAACTTCCCGAGCCCCTGGAAGCATGAAAATCACTTTAAACATGCAAATTTTAGCTCTAACACTGATGATCCACCTACAAATGTGAACTGACGTTCAAAAATAAAACATTTGAAAACGGACCATTTTCCACATTTCTGAAGCATGACGTAATGGGGGGGTGTTATCTCTTTTGTCGAAAATCAGCCGTTTTTGCTCGAACATTAAATGCCTCCAAATGGTATTTATTTCACTTCCCGAGCCCCTGGAAGCATGAAAATCACTTTAAACATGCAAATTTTAGCTCTAACACTGATGATCCACCTACAAATGTGAACTGACGTTCAAAAATAAAACATTTGAAAACGGACCATTTTCCACATTTCTGAAGCATGACGTAATGGGGGGGTGTTATCTCTTTTGTCGAAAATCAGCCGTTTTTGCTCGAACATTAAATGCCTCCAAATGGTATTTATTTCACTTCCCGAGCCCCTGGAAGCATGAAAATCACTTTAAACATGCTAATTTTAGCTCTAACACTGATGATCCACCTACAAATGTGAACTGACGTTCAAAAATAAAACATTTGAAAACGGACCATTTTCACCATTTCTGAAGCATGACGTAATGGGGGGGTGTTATCTCTTTTGTCGAATATCAGCCGTTTTTGCTCGTACATTAAATGCCTCAATATGGTATTTATTTCACTTCCCGAGCCCCTGGAAGCATGAAAATCACTTTAAACATGCTAATTTTAGCTCTAACACTGATGATCCACCTTCAAATGTGAACTGACGTTCAAAAATAAAACATTTGAAAACGGACCATTTTCCACATTTCTGGAGCAATACGTAATGGGGGCTGTTATCTCTTTTGTCGAAAATCAGCCGTTTTTGCTCGAACATTAAATGCCTCCAAATGGTATTTATTTAACTTCCCGGGGTGAAGAAACCCTTTTTGAGAACTCAGAGTGAGTAAATTGGCCATTTTCATGCACTTTTAACCATTCCATAAATCTTGTGTTTTGGGCCCCTGGAAGCATGAAAATAACTTTAAACATGCTAATTTTAGCTCTAACACTGATGATCCACCTACAAATGTGAACTGACGTTCAAAAATAAAACATTTGAAAACGGACCATTTTCCACATTTCTGAAGCATGACGTAATGGGGGGGTGTTATCTCTTTTGTCGAAAATCAGCCGTTTTTGCTCGAACATTAAATGCCTCCAAATGGTATTTAATTAACTTCCCGGGGTGAAGAAACCCTTTTTGAGAACTCAGAGTGAGTAAATTGGCCATTTTCATGCACTTTTAACCTTTCCATAAATCTTGTGTTTTGGGCCCCTGGAAGCATGAAAATCACTTTAACCATGCTAATTTTAGCTCTAACACTGATGATCCACCTACAAATGTGAACTGACGTTCAAAAATAAAACATTTGAAAACGGACCATTTTCCACATTTCTGAAGCATGACGTAATGGGGGGGTGTTATCTCTTTTGTCGAAAATCAGCCGTTTTTGCTCGAACATTAAATGCCTCCAAATGGTATTTAATTAACTTCCCGAGCCCCTGGAAGCATGAAAATCACTTTAAACATGCTAATTTTAGCTCTAACACTGATGATCCACCTACAAATGTGAACTGACGTTCAAAAATAAAACATTTGAAAACGGACCATTTTCCACATTTCTGAAGCATGACATAATGGGGGGGTGTTATCTCTTTTGTCGAAAATCAGCCGTTTTTGCTCGAACATTAAATGCCTCCAAATGGTATTTATTTCACTTCCCGAGCCCCTGGAAGCATGAAAATCACTTTAAACATGCTAATTTTAGCTCTAACACTGATGATCCACCTACAAATGTGAACTGACGTTCAAAAATAAAACATTTGAAAATGGACCATTTTCCACATTTCTGAAGCATGACGTAATGGGGGGGTGTTATCTCTTTTGTCGAAAATCAGCCATTTTTGCTCGAACATTAAATGCCTCCAAATGGTATTTAATTAACTTCCCGGGGTGAAGAAACCCTTTTTGAGAACTCAGAGTGAGTAAATTGGCCATTTTCATGCACTTTTAACCATTCCATAAATCTTGTGTTTTGGGCCCCTGGAAGCATGAAAATCACTTTAAACATGCTAATTTTAGCTCTAACACTGATGATCCACCTACAAATGTGAACTGACGTTCAAAAATAAAACATTTGAAAACGAACCATTTTCCACATTTCTGAAGCATGACGTAATGGGGGGATGTTATCTCTATTGTCGAAAATCAGCCGTTTTTGCTCGAACATTAAATGCCTCCAAATGGTATTTAATTAACTTCCCGAGCCCCTGGAAGCATGAAAATCACTTTAAACATGCAAATTTTAGCTCTAACACTGATGATCCACCTACAAATGTGAACTGACGTTCAAAAATAAAACATTTGAAAACGGACCATTTTCCACATTTCTGAAGCATGACGTAATGGGGGGGTGTTATCTCTTTTGTCGAAAATCAGCCGTTTTTGCTCGAACATTAAATGCCTCCAAATGGTATTTATTTCACTTCCAGAGCCCCTGGAAGCATGAACATCACTTTAAACATGCTAATTTTAGCTCTAACACTGATGATCCACCTACAAATGTGAACTGACGTTCAAAAATAAAACATTTGAAAACGGACCATTTTCCACATTTCTGAAGCATGACGTAATGGGGGGGTGTTATCTCTTTTGTCGAAAATCAGCCGTTTTTGCTCGAACATTAAATGCCTCCAAATGGTATTTATTTCACTTCCCGAGCCCCTGGAAGCATGAAAATCACTTTAAACATGCTAATTTTAGCTCTAACACTGATGATCCACCTACAAATGTGAACTGACGTTCAAAAATAAAACATTTGAAAACGGACCATTTTCCACATTTCTGAAGCATGACGTAATGGGGGGGTGTTATCTCTTTTGTCGAAAATCAGCCGTTTTTGCTCGAACATTAAATGCCTCCAAATGGTATTTAATTAACTTCCCGGGGTGAAGAAACCCTTTTTGAGAACTCAGAGTGAGTAAATTGGCCATTTTCATGCACTTTTAACCATTCCATAAATCTTGTGTTTTGGGCCCCTGGAAGCATGAAAATAACCTTAAACATGCTAATTTTAGCTCTAACACTGATGATCCACCTACAAATGTGAACTGACGTTCAAAAATAAAACATTTGAAAACGGACCATTTTCCAAATTTCTGAAGCATGACGTAATGGGGGGGTGTTATCTCTTTTGTCGAAAATCAGCCGTTTTTGCTCGAACATTAAATGCCTCCAAATGGTATTTAATTAACTTCCCGGGGTGAAGAAACCCTTTTTGAGAACTCAGAGTGAGTAAATTGGCCATTTTCATGCACTTTTAACCATTCCATAAATCTTGTGTTTTGGGCCCCTGGAAGCATGAAAATCACTTTAAACATGCTAATTTTAGCTCTAACACTGATGATCCACCTACAAATGTGAACTGACGTTCAAAAATAAAACATTTGAAAACGGACCATTTTCCACATTTCTGAAGCATGACGTAATGGGGGGGTGTTATCTCTTTTGTCGAAAATCAGCCGTTTTTGCTCGAACATTAAATGCCTCCAAATGATATTTAATTAACTTCCCGGGGTGAAGAAACCCTTTTTGAGAACTCAGAGTGAGTAAATTGGCCATTTTCATGCACTTTTAACCATTCCATAAATCTTGTGTTTTGGGCCCCTGGAAGCATGAAAATCACTTTAAACATGCTAATTTTAGCTCTAACACTGATGATCCACCTACAAATGTGAACTGACGTTCAAAAATAAAGCATTTGAAAACGGACCATTTTCCACATTTCTGAAGCATGACGTAATGGGGGGGTGTTATCTCTTTTGTGGAAAATCAGCCGTTTTTGCTCGAACATTAAATGCCTCCAAATGGTATTTAATTAACTTCCCGAGCCCCTGGAAGCATGAAAATCACTTTAAACATGCTAATTTTAGCTCTAACACTGATGATCCACCTACAAATGTGAACTGACGTTCAAAAATAAAACATTTGAAAACGGACCATTTTCCACATTTCTGAAGCATGACGTAATGGGGGGGTGTTATCTCTTTTGTCGAAAATCAGCCGTTTTTGCTCGAACATTAAATGCCTCCAAATGGTATTTAATTAACTTCCCGGGGTGAAGAAACCCTTTTTGAGAACTCAGAGTGAGTAAATTGGCCATTTTCATGCACTTTTAACCATTCCATAAATCTTGTGTTTTGGGCCCCTGGAAGCATGAAAATCACTTTAAACATGCTAATTTTAGCTCTAACACTGATGATCCACCTACAAATGTGAATTGACGTTCAAAAATAAAACATTTGAAAACGGACCATTTTCCACATTTCTGAAGCATGACGTAATGGGGGGGTGTTATCTCTTTTGTCGAAAATCAGCCATTTTTGCTCGAACATTAAATGCCTCCAAATGGTATTTATTTCACTTCCCGAGCCCCTGGAAGCATGAAAATCACTTTAAACATGCTAATTTTAGCTCTAACACTGATGATCCACCTACAAATGTGAACTGACGTTCAAAAATAAAACATTTGAAAACGGACCATTTTCCACATTTCTGAAGCATGGCGTAATGGGGGGGTGTTATCTCTTTTGTCGAAAATCAGCCGTTTTTGCTCGAACATTAAATGCCTCCAAATGGTATTTATTTCACTTCCCGAGCCCCTGGAAGCATGAAAATCACTTTAAACATGCTAATTTTAGCTCTAACACTGATGATCCACCTACAAATGTGAACTGACGTTCAAAAATAAAACATTTGAAAACGGACCATTTTCCACATTTCTGAAGCATGACGTAATGGGGGGGTGTTATCTCTTTTGTCGAAAATCAGCCGTTTTTGCTCGAACATTAAATGCCTCCAAATGGTATTTAATTAACTTCCGGGGGTGAAGAAACCCTTTTTGAGAACTCAGAGTGAGTAAATTGGCCATTTTCATGCACTTTTAACCATTCCATAAATCTTGTGTTTTGGGCCCCTGGAAGCATGAAAATAACTTTAAACATGCTAATTTTAGCTCTAACACTGATGATCCACCTACAAATGTGAACTGACGTTCAAAAATAAAACATTTGAAAACGGACCATTTTCCACATTTCTGAAGCATGACGTAATGGGGGGGTGTTATCTCTTTTGTCGAAAATCAGCCGTTTTTGCTCGAACATTAAATGCCTCCAAATGGTATTTATTTCACTTCCCGAGCCCCTGGAAGCATGAAAATCACTTTAAACATGCAAATTTTAGCTCTAACACTGATGATCCACCTACAAATGTGAACTGACGTTCAAAAATAAAACATTTGAAAACGGACCATTTTCCACATTTCTGAAGCATGACGTAATGGGGGGGTGTTATCTCTTTTGTCGAAAATCAGCCGTTTTTGCTCGAACATTAAATGCCTCCAAATGGTATTTATTTCACTTCCCGAGCCCCTGGAAGCATGAAAATCACTTTAAACATGCTAATTTTAGCTCTAACACTGATGATCCACCTACAAATGTGAACTGACGTTCAAAAATAAAACATTTGAAAACGGACCATTTTCCACATTTCTGAAGCATGACGTAATGGGGGGGTGTTATCTCTTTTGTCGAATATCAGCCGTTTTTGCTCGTACATTAAATGCCTCCAAATGGTATTTATTTCACTTCCCGAGCCCCTGGAAGCATGAAAATCACTTTAAACATGCTAATTTTAGCTCTAACACTGATGATCCACCTTCAAATGTGAACTGACGTTCAAAAATAAAACATTTGAAAACGGACCATTTTCCACATTTCTGAAGCATGACGTAATGGGGGGGGTGTTATCTCTTTTGTCGAAAATCAGCCGTTTTTGCTCGAACATTAAATGCCTCCAAATGGTATTTAATTAACTTCCCGGGGTGAAGAAACCCTTTTTGAGAACTCAGAGTGAGTAAATTGGCCATTTTCATGCACTTTTAACTATTCCATAAATCTTGTGTTTTGGGCCCCTGGAAGCATGAAAATCACTTTAAACATGCTAATTTTAGCTCTAACACTGATGATCCACCTACAAATGTGAACTGACGTTCAAAAATAAAACATTTGAAAACGGACCATTTTCCACATTTCTGAAGCATGACGTAATGGGGGGGTGTTATCTCTTTTGTTGAAAATCAGCCGTTTTAGCTCGAACATTAAATGCCTCCAAATGGTATTTAATCAACTTCCCGAGCCCCTGGAAGCATGAAAATCACTTTAAACATGCTAATTTTAGCTCTAACACTGATGATCCACCTACAAATGTGAACTGATGTTCAAAAATAAAACATTTGAAAACGGACCATTTTCCACATTTCTGAAGCATGACGTAATGGGGGGGTGTTATCTCTTTTGTCGAAAATCAGCCGTTTTTGCTCGAACATTAAATGCCTCCAAATGGTATTTAATTAACTTCCCGGGGTGAAGAAACCCTTTTTGAGAACTCAGAGTGAGTAAATTGGCCATTTTCATGCACTTTTAACCATTCCATAAATCTTGTGTTTTGGGCCCCTGGAAGCATGAAAATCACTTTAAACATGCTAATTTTAGCTCTAACACTCATGATCCACCTACAAATGTGAACTGACGTTCAAAAATAAAACATTTGAAAACGGACCATTTTCCACATTTCTGAAGCATGACGTAATGGGGGGGTGTTATCTCTTTTGTCGAAAATCAGCCGTTTTTGCTCGAACATTAAATGCCTCCAAATGGTATTTATTTCACTTCCCGAGCCCCTGGAAGCATGAAAATCACTTTAAACATGCTAATTTTAGCTCTAACACTGATGATCCACCTACAAATGTGAACTGACGTTCAAAAAAAAAACATTTGAAAACGGACCATTTTCCACATTTCTGAAGCATGACGTAATGGGGGGGTGTTATCTCTTTTGTCGAAAATCAGCCGTTTTTGCTCGAACAATAAATGCCTCCAAATGGTATTTATTTCACTTCCCGAGCCCCTGGAAGCATGAAAATCACTTTAAACATGCTAATTTTAGCTCTAACACTGATGATCCACCTACAAATGTGAACTGACGTTCAAAAATAAAACATTTGAAAACGGACCATTTTCCACATTTCTGAAGCATGACGTAATGGGGGGGTGTTATCTCTTTTGTCGAAAATCAGCCGTTTTTGCTCGAACATTAAATGCCTCCAAATGGTATTTAATTAACTTCCCGAGCCCCTGGAAGCATGAAAATCACTTTAAACATGCAAATTTTAGCTCTAACACTGATGATCCACCTACAAATGTGAACTGACGTTCAAAAAAAAAACATTTGAAAACGGACCATTTTCCACATTTCTGAAGCATGACGTAATGGGGGGGTGTTATCTCTTTTGTCGAAAATCAGCCGTTTTTGCTCGAACATTAAATGCCTCCAAATGGTATTTATTTCACTTCCCGAGCCCCAGGAAGCATGAAAATCACTTTAAACATGCTAATTTTAGCTCTAACACTGATGATCCACCTACAAATGTGAACTGACGTTCAAAAATAAAACATTTGAAAACGGACCATTTTCCACATTTCTGAAGCATGACGTAATGGGGGGGTGTTATCTCTTTTGTCGAATATCAGCCGTTTTTGCTCGTACATTAAATGCCTCCAAATGGTATTTATTTCACTTCCCGAGCCCCTGGAAGCATGAAAATCACTTTAAACATGCTAATTTTAGCTCTAACACTGATGATCCACCTACAAATGTGAACTGACGTTCAAAAATAAAACATTTGAAAACGGACCATTTTCCACATTTCTGAAGCATGACGTAATGGGGGGGTGTTATCTCTTTTGTCGAAAATCAGCCGTTTTTGCTCGAACATTAAATGCCTCCAAATGGTATTTAATTAACTTCCCGGGGTGAAGAAACCCTTTTTGAGAACTCAGAGTGAGTAAATTGGCCATTTTCATGCACTTTTAACTATTCCATAAATCTTGTGTTTTGGGCCCCTGGAAGCATGAAAATCACTTTAAACATGCTAATTTTAGCTCTAACACTGATGATCCACCTACAAATGTGAACTGACGTTCAAAAATAAAACATTTGAAAACGGACCATTTTCCACATTTCTGAAGCATGACGTAATGGGGGGGTGTTATCTCTTTTGTTGAAAATCAGCCGTTTTAGCTCGAACATTAAATGCCTCCAAATGGTATTTAATCAACTTCCCGAGCCCCTGGAAGCATGAAAATCACTTTAAACATGCTAATTTTAGCTCTAACACTGATGATCCACCTACAAATGTGAACTGATGTTCAAAAATAAAACATTTGAAAACGGACCATTTTCCACATTTCTGAAGCATGACGTAATGGG
Organism: Lissotriton vulgaris; assembly: GCF_964263255.1. Lineage (NCBI taxonomy): Eukaryota > Metazoa > Chordata > Amphibia > Caudata > Salamandridae > Lissotriton > Lissotriton vulgaris. The sequence continues at coordinate 60,118 of NW_028254811.1, forward strand.
GGGGTGTTATCTCTTTTGTCGAAAATCAGCCGTTTTTGCTCGAACATTAAATGCCTCCAAATGGTATTTAATTAACTTCCCGGGGTGAAGAAACCCTTTTTGAGAACTCAGAGTGAGTAAATTGGCCATTTTCATGCACTTTTAACCATTCCATAAATCTTGTGTTTTGGGCCCCTGGAAGCATGAAAATCACTTTAAACATGCTAATTTTAGCTCTAACACTCATGATCCACCTACAAATGTGAACTGACGTTCAAAAATAAAACATTTGAAAACGGACCATTTTCCACATTTCTGAAGCATGACGTAATGGGGGGGTGTTATCTCTTTTGTCGAAAATCAGCCGTTTTTGCTCGAACATTAAATGCCTCCAAATGGTATTTATTTCACTTCCCGAGCCCCTGGAAGCATGAAAATCACTTTAAACATGCTAATTTTAGCTCTAACACTGATGATCCACCTACAAATGTGAACTGACGTTCAAAAAAAAACCATTTGAAAACGGACCATTTTCCACATTTCTGAAGCATGACGTAATGGGGGGGTGTTATCTCTTTTGTCGAAAATCAGCCGTTTTTGCTCGAACAATAAATGCCTCCAAATGGTATTTATTTCACTTCCCGAGCCCCTGGAAGCATGAAAATCACTTTAAACATGCTAATTTTAGCTCTAACACTGATGATCCACCTACAAATGTGAACTGACGTTCAAAAATAAAACATTTGAAAACGGACCATTTTCCACATTTCTGAAGCATGACGTAATGGGGGGGTGTTATCTCTTTTGTCGAAAATCAGCCGTTTTTGCTCGAACATTAAATGCCTCCAAATGGTATTTATTTCACTTCCCGAGCCCCTGGAAGCATGAAAATCACTTTAAACATGCTAATTTTAGCTCTAACACTGATGATCCACCTACAAATGTGAACTGACGTTCAAAAATAAAACATTTGAAAACGGACCATTTTCCACATTTCTGAAGCATGACGTAATGGGGGGGTGTTATCTCTTTTGTCGAAAATCATCCGTTTTTGCTCGAACATTAAATGCCTCCAAATGGTATTTAATTAACTTCCCGAGCCCCTGGAAGCATGAAAATCACTTTAAACATGCTAATTTTAGCTCTAACACTGATGATCCCCCTACAAATGTGAACTGACGTTCAAAAATAAAACATTTGAAAACGGACCATTTTCCACATTTCTGAAGCATGACGTAATGGGGGGGTGTTATCTCTTTTGTCGAAAATCAGCCGTTTTTGCTCGAACATTAAATGCCTCCAAATGGTATTTAATTAACTTCCCGGGGTGAAGAAACCCTTTTTGAGAACTCAGAGTGAGTAAATTGGCCATTTTCATGCACTTTTAACTATTCCATAAATCTTGTGTTTTGGGCCCCTGGAAGCATGAAAATCACTTTAAACATGCTAATTTTAGCTCTAACACTGATGATCCACCTACAAATGTGAACTGACGTTCAAAAATAAAACATTTGAAAACGGACCATTTTCCACATTTCTGAAGCATGACGTAATGGGGGGGTGTTATCTCTTTTGTTGAAAATCAGCCGTTTTAGCTCGAACATTAAATGCCTCCAAATGGTATTTAATCAACTTCCCGAGCCCCTGGAAGCATGAAAATCACTTTAAACATGCTAATTTTAGCTCTAACACTGATGATCCACCTACAAATGTGAACTGATGTTCAAAAATAAAACATTTGAAAACGGACCATTTTCCACATTTCTGAAGCATGACGTAATGGGGGGGTGTTATCTCTTTTGTCGAAAATCAGCCGTTTTTGCTCGAACATTAAATGCCTCCAAATGGTATTTAATTAACTTCCCGGGGTGAAGAAACCCTTTTTGAGAACTCAGAGTGAGTAAATTGGCCATTTTCATGCACTTTTAACCATTCCATAAATCTTGTGTTTTGGGCCCCTGGAAGCATGAAAATCACTTTAAACATGCTAATTTTAGCTCTAACACTCATGATCCACCTACAAATGTGAACTGACGTTCAAAAATAAAACATTTGAAAACGGACCATTTTCCACATTTCTGAAGCATGACGTAATGGGGGGGTGTTATCTCTTTTGTCGAAAATCAGCCGTTTTTGCTCGAACATTAAATGCCTCCAAATGGTATTTATTTCACTTCCCGAGCCCCTGGAAGCATGAAAATCACTTTAAACATGCTAATTTTAGCTCTAACACTGATGATCCACCTACAAATGTGAACTGACGTTCAAAAAAAAAACATTTGAAAACGGACCATTTTCCACATTTCTGAAGCATGACGTAATGGGGGGGTGTTATCTCTTTTGTCGAAAATCAGCCGTTTTTGCTCGAACAATAAATGCCTCCAAATGGTATTTATTTCACTTCCCGAGCCCCTGGAAGCATGAAAATCACTTTAAACATGCTAATTTTAGCTCTAACACTGATGATCCACCTACAAATGTGAACTGACGTTCAAAAATAAAACATTTGAAAACGGACCATTTTCCACATTTCTGAAGCATGACGTAATGGGGGGGTGTTATCTCTTTTGTCGAAAATCAGCCGTTTTTGCTCGAACATTAAATGCCTCCAAATGGTATTTATTTCACTTCCCGAGCCCCTGGAAGCATGAAAATCACTTTAAACATGCTAATTTTAGCTCTAACACTGATGATCCACCTACAAATGTGAACTGACGTTCAAAAATAAAACATTTGAAAACGGACCATTTTCCACATTTCTGAAGCATGACGTAATGGGGGGGTGTTATCTCTTTTGTCGAAAATCATCCGTTTTTGCTCGAACATTAAATGCCTCCAAATGGTATTTAATTAACTTCCCGAGCCCCTGGAAGCATGAAAATCACTTTAAACATGCTAATTTTAGCTCTAACACTGATGATCCACCTACAAATGTGAACTGACGTTCAAAAATAAAACATTTGAAAACGGACCATTTTCCACATTTCTGAAGCATGACGTAATGGGGGGGTGTTATCTCTTTTGTCGAAAATCAGCCGTTTTTGCTCGAACATTAAATGCCTCCAAATGGTATTTAATTAACTTCCCGAGCCCCTGGAAGCATGAAAATCACTTTAAACATGCAAATTTTAGCTCTAACACTGATGATCCACCTACAAATGTGAACTGACGTTCAAAAATAAAACATTTGAAAACGGACCATTTTCCACATTTCTGAAGCATGACGTAATGGGGGGGTGTTATCTCTTTTGTCGAAAATCAGCCGTTTTTGCTCGAACATTAAATGCCTCCAAATGGTATTTATTTCACTTCCCGAGCCCCTGGAAGCATGAAAATCACTTTAAACATGCAAATTTTAGCTCTAACACTGATGATCCACCTACAAATGTGAACTGACGTTCAAAAATAAAACATTTGAAAACGGACCATTTTCCACATTTCTGAAGCATGACGTAATGGGGGGGTGTTATCTCTTTTGTCGAAAATCAGCCGTTTTTGCTCGAACATTAAATGCCTCCAAATGGTATTTATTTCACTTCCCGAGCCCCTGGAAGCATGAAAATCACTTTAAACATGCTAATTTTAGCTCTAACACTGATGATCCACCTACAAATGTGAACTGACGTTCAAAAATAAAACATTTGAAAACGGACCATTTTCACCATTTCTGAAGCATGACGTAATGGGGGGGTGTTATCTCTTTTGTCGAATATCAGCCGTTTTTGCTCGTACATTAAATGCCTCAATATGGTATTTATTTCACTTCCCGAGCCCCTGGAAGCATGAAAATCACTTTAAACATGCTAATTTTAGCTCTAACACTGATGATCCACCTTCAAATGTGAACTGACGTTCAAAAATAAAACATTTGAAAACGGACCATTTTCCACATTTCTGGAGCAATACGTAATGGGGGCTGTTATCTCTTTTGTCGAAAATCAGCCGTTTTTGCTCGAACATTAAATGCCTCCAAATGGTATTTATTTAACTTCCCGGGGTGAAGAAACCCTTTTTGAGAACTCAGAGTGAGTAAATTGGCCATTTTCATGCACTTTTAACCATTCCATAAATCTTGTGTTTTGGGCCCCTGGAAGCATGAAAATAACTTTAAACATGCTAATTTTAGCTCTAACACTGATGATCCACCTACAAATGTGAACTGACGTTCAAAAATAAAACATTTGAAAACGGACCATTTTCCACATTTCTGAAGCATGACGTAATGGGGGGGTGTTATCTCTTTTGTCGAAAATCAGCCGTTTTTGCTCGAACATTAAATGCCTCCAAATGGTATTTAATTAACTTCCCGGGGTGAAGAAACCCTTTTTGAGAACTCAGAGTGAGTAAATTGGCCATTTTCATGCACTTTTAACCTTTCCATAAATCTTGTGTTTTGGGCCCCTGGAAGCATGAAAATCACTTTAACCATGCTAATTTTAGCTCTAACACTGATGATCCACCTACAAATGTGAACTGACGTTCAAAAATAAAACATTTGAAAACGGACCATTTTCCACATTTCTGAAGCATGACGTAATGGGGGGGTGTTATCTCTTTTGTCGAAAATCAGCCGTTTTTGCTCGAACATTAAATGCCTCCAAATGGTATTTAATTAACTTCCCGAGCCCCTGGAAGCATGAAAATCACTTTAAACATGCTAATTTTAGCTCTAACACTGATGATCCACCTACAAATGTGAACTGACGTTCAAAAATAAAACATTTGAAAACGGACCATTTTCCACATTTCTGAAGCATGACATAATGGGGGGGTGTTATCTCTTTTGTCGAAAATCAGCCGTTTTTGCTCGAACATTAAATGCCTCCAAATGGTATTTATTTCACTTCCCGAGCCCCTGGAAGCATGAAAATCACTTTAAACATGCTAATTTTAGCTCTAACACTGATGATCCACCTACAAATGTGAACTGACGTTCAAAAATAAAACATTTGAAAATGGACCATTTTCCACATTTCTGAAGCATGACGTAATGGGGGGGTGTTATCTCTTTTGTCGAAAATCAGCCATTTTTGCTCGAACATTAAATGCCTCCAAATGGTATTTAATTAACTTCCCGGGGTGAAGAAACCCTTTTTGAGAACTCAGAGTGAGTAAATTGGCCATTTTCATGCACTTTTAACCATTCCATAAATCTTGTGTTTTGGGCCCCTGGAAGCATGAAAATCACTTTAAACATGCTAATTTTAGCTCTAACACTGATGATCCACCTACAAATGTGAACTGACGTTCAAAAATAAAACATTTGAAAACGAACCATTTTCCACATTTCTGAAGCATGACGTAATGGGGGGATGTTATCTCTATTGTCGAAAATCAGCCGTTTTTGCTCGAACATTAAATGCCTCCAAATGGTATTTAATTAACTTCCCGAGCCCCTGGAAGCATGAAAATCACTTTAAACATGCAAATTTTAGCTCTAACACTGATGATCCACCTACAAATGTGAACTGACGTTCAAAAATAAAACATTTGAAAACGGACCATTTTCCACATTTCTGAAGCATGACGTAATGGGGGGGTGTTATCTCTTTTGTCGAAAATCAGCCGTTTTTGCTCGAACATTAAATGCCTCCAAATGGTATTTATTTCACTTCCAGAGCCCCTGGAAGCATGAACATCACTTTAAACATGCTAATTTTAGCTCTAACACTGATGATCCACCTACAAATGTGAACTGACGTTCAAAAATAAAACATTTGAAAACGGACCATTTTCCACATTTCTGAAGCATGACGTAATGGGGGGGTGTTATCTCTTTTGTCGAAAATCAGCCGTTTTTGCTCGAACATTAAATGCCTCCAAATGGTATTTATTTCACTTCCCGAGCCCCTGGAAGCATGAAAATCACTTTAAACATGCTAATTTTAGCTCTAACACTGATGATCCACCTACAAATGTGAACTGACGTTCAAAAATAAAACATTTGAAAACGGACCATTTTCCACATTTCTGAAGCATGACGTAATGGGGGGGTGTTATCTCTTTTGTCGAAAATCAGCCGTTTTTGCTCGAACATTAAATGCCTCCAAATGGTATTTAATTAACTTCCCGGGGTGAAGAAACCCTTTTTGAGAACTCAGAGTGAGTAAATTGGCCATTTTCATGCACTTTTAACCATTCCATAAATCTTGTGTTTTGGGCCCCTGGAAGCATGAAAATAACCTTAAACATGCTAATTTTAGCTCTAACACTGATGATCCACCTACAAATGTGAACTGACGTTCAAAAATAAAACATTTGAAAACGGACCATTTTCCAAATTTCTGAAGCATGACGTAATGGGGGGGTGTTATCTCTTTTGTCGAAAATCAGCCGTTTTTGCTCGAACATTAAATGCCTCCAAATGGTATTTAATTAACTTCCCGGGGTGAAGAAACCCTTTTTGAGAACTCAGAGTGAGTAAATTGGCCATTTTCATGCACTTTTAACCATTCCATAAATCTTGTGTTTTGGGCCCCTGGAAGCATGAAAATCACTTTAAACATGCTAATTTTAGCTCTAACACTGATGATCCACCTACAAATGTGAACTGACGTTCAAAAATAAAACATTTGAAAACGGACCATTTTCCACATTTCTGAAGCATGACGTAATGGGGGGGTGTTATCTCTTTTGTCGAAAATCAGCCGTTTTTGCTCGAACATTAAATGCCTCCAAATGATATTTAATTAACTTCCCGGGGTGAAGAAACCCTTTTTGAGAACTCAGAGTGAGTAAATTGGCCATTTTCATGCACTTTTAACCATTCCATAAATCTTGTGTTTTGGGCCCCTGGAAGCATGAAAATCACTTTAAACATGCTAATTTTAGCTCTAACACTGATGATCCACCTACAAATGTGAACTGACGTTCAAAAATAAAGCATTTGAAAACGGACCATTTTCCACATTTCTGAAGCATGACGTAATGGGGGGGTGTTATCTCTTTTGTGGAAAATCAGCCGTTTTTGCTCGAACATTAAATGCCTCCAAATGGTATTTAATTAACTTCCCGAGCCCCTGGAAGCATGAAAATCACTTTAAACATGCTAATTTTAGCTCTAACACTGATGATCCACCTACAAATGTGAACTGACGTTCAAAAATAAAACATTTGAAAACGGACCATTTTCCACATTTCTGAAGCATGACGTAATGGGGGGGTGTTATCTCTTTTGTCGAAAATCAGCCGTTTTTGCTCGAACATTAAATGCCTCCAAATGGTATTTAATTAACTTCCCGGGGTGAAGAAACCCTTTTTGAGAACTCAGAGTGAGTAAATTGGCCATTTTCATGCACTTTTAACCATTCCATAAATCTTGTGTTTTGGGCCCCTGGAAGCATGAAAATCACTTTAAACATGCTAATTTTAGCTCTAACACTGATGATCCACCTACAAATGTGAATTGACGTTCAAAAATAAAACATTTGAAAACGGACCATTTTCCACATTTCTGAAGCATGACGTAATGGGGGGGTGTTATCTCTTTTGTCGAAAATCAGCCATTTTTGCTCGAACATTAAATGCCTCCAAATGGTATTTATTTCACTTCCCGAGCCCCTGGAAGCATGAAAATCACTTTAAACATGCTAATTTTAGCTCTAACACTGATGATCCACCTACAAATGTGAACTGACGTTCAAAAATAAAACATTTGAAAACGGACCATTTTCCACATTTCTGAAGCATGGCGTAATGGGGGGGTGTTATCTCTTTTGTCGAAAATCAGCCGTTTTTGCTCGAACATTAAATGCCTCCAAATGGTATTTATTTCACTTCCCGAGCCCCTGGAAGCATGAAAATCACTTTAAACATGCTAATTTTAGCTCTAACACTGATGATCCACCTACAAATGTGAACTGACGTTCAAAAATAAAACATTTGAAAACGGACCATTTTCCACATTTCTGAAGCATGACGTAATGGGGGGGTGTTATCTCTTTTGTCGAAAATCAGCCGTTTTTGCTCGAACATTAAATGCCTCCAAATGGTATTTAATTAACTTCCGGGGGTGAAGAAACCCTTTTTGAGAACTCAGAGTGAGTAAATTGGCCATTTTCATGCACTTTTAACCATTCCATAAATCTTGTGTTTTGGGCCCCTGGAAGCATGAAAATAACTTTAAACATGCTAATTTTAGCTCTAACACTGATGATCCACCTACAAATGTGAACTGACGTTCAAAAATAAAACATTTGAAAACGGACCATTTTCCACATTTCTGAAGCATGACGTAATGGGGGGGTGTTATCTCTTTTGTCGAAAATCAGCCGTTTTTGCTCGAACATTAAATGCCTCCAAATGGTATTTATTTCACTTCCCGAGCCCCTGGAAGCATGAAAATCACTTTAAACATGCAAATTTTAGCTCTAACACTGATGATCCACCTACAAATGTGAACTGACGTTCAAAAATAAAACATTTGAAAACGGACCATTTTCCACATTTCTGAAGCATGACGTAATGGGGGGGTGTTATCTCTTTTGTCGAAAATCAGCCGTTTTTGCTCGAACATTAAATGCCTCCAAATGGTATTTATTTCACTTCCCGAGCCCCTGGAAGCATGAAAATCACTTTAAACATGCTAATTTTAGCTCTAACACTGATGATCCACCTACAAATGTGAACTGACGTTCAAAAATAAAACATTTGAAAACGGACCATTTTCCACATTTCTGAAGCATGACGTAATGGGGGGGTGTTATCTCTTTTGTCGAATATCAGCCGTTTTTGCTCGTACATTAAATGCCTCCAAATGGTATTTATTTCACTTCCCGAGCCCCTGGAAGCATGAAAATCACTTTAAACATGCTAATTTTAGCTCTAACACTGATGATCCACCTTCAAATGTGAACTGACGTTCAAAAATAAAACATTTGAAAACGGACCATTTTCCACATTTCTGAAGCATGACGTAATGGGGGGGGTGTTATCTCTTTTGTCGAAAATCAGCCGTTTTTGCTCGAACATTAAATGCCTCCAAATGGTATTTAATTAACTTCCCGGGGTGAAGAAACCCTTTTTGAGAACTCAGAGTGAGTAAATTGGCCATTTTCATGCACTTTTAACTATTCCATAAATCTTGTGTTTTGGGCCCCTGGAAGCATGAAAATCACTTTAAACATGCTAATTTTAGCTCTAACACTGATGATCCACCTACAAATGTGAACTGACGTTCAAAAATAAAACATTTGAAAACGGACCATTTTCCACATTTCTGAAGCATGACGTAATGGGGGGGTGTTATCTCTTTTGTTGAAAATCAGCCGTTTTAGCTCGAACATTAAATGCCTCCAAATGGTATTTAATCAACTTCCCGAGCCCCTGGAAGCATGAAAATCACTTTAAACATGCTAATTTTAGCTCTAACACTGATGATCCACCTACAAATGTGAACTGATGTTCAAAAATAAAACATTTGAAAACGGACCATTTTCCACATTTCTGAAGCATGACGTAATGGGGGGGTGTTATCTCTTTTGTCGAAAATCAGCCGTTTTTGCTCGAACATTAAATGCCTCCAAATGGTATTTAATTAACTTCCCGGGGTGAAGAAACCCTTTTTGAGAACTCAGAGTGAGTAAATTGGCCATTTTCATGCACTTTTAACCATTCCATAAATCTTGTGTTTTGGGCCCCTGGAAGCATGAAAATCACTTTAAACATGCTAATTTTAGCTCTAACACTCATGATCCACCTACAAATGTGAACTGACGTTCAAAAATAAAACATTTGAAAACGGACCATTTTCCACATTTCTGAAGCATGACGTAATGGGGGGGTGTTATCTCTTTTGTCGAAAATCAGCCGTTTTTGCTCGAACATTAAATGCCTCCAAATGGTATTTATTTCACTTCCCGAGCCCCTGGAAGCATGAAAATCACTTTAAACATGCTAATTTTAGCTCTAACACTGATGATCCACCTACAAATGTGAACTGACGTTCAAAAAAAAAACATTTGAAAACGGACCATTTTCCACATTTCTGAAGCATGACGTAATGGGGGGGTGTTATCTCTTTTGTCGAAAATCAGCCGTTTTTGCTCGAACAATAAATGCCTCCAAATGGTATTTATTTCACTTCCCGAGCCCCTGGAAGCATGAAAATCACTTTAAACATGCTAATTTTAGCTCTAACACTGATGATCCACCTACAAATGTGAACTGACGTTCAAAAATAAAACATTTGAAAACGGACCATTTTCCACATTTCTGAAGCATGACGTAATGGGGGGGTGTTATCTCTTTTGTCGAAAATCAGCCGTTTTTGCTCGAACATTAAATGCCTCCAAATGGTATTTATTTCACTTCCCGAGCCCCTGGAAGCATGAAAATCACTTTAAACATGCTAATTTTAGCTCTAACACTGATGATCCACCTACAAATGTGAACTGACGTTCAAAAATAAAACATTTGAAAACGGACCATTTTCCACATTTCTGAAGCATGACGTAATGGGGGGGTGTTATCTCTTTTGTCGAAAATCATCTGTTTTTGCTCGAACATTAAATGCCTCCAAATGGTATTTAATTAACTTCCCGAGCCCCTGGAAGCATGAAAATCACTTTAAACATGCTAACTTTAGCTCTAACACTGATGATCCCCCTACAAATGTGAACTGACGTTCAAAAATAAAACATTTGAAAACGGACCATTTTCCACATTTCTGAAGCATGACGTAATGGGGGGGTGTTATCTCTTTTGTCGAAAATCAGCCGTTTTTGCTCGAACATTAAATGCCTCCAAATGGTATTTAATTAACTTCCCGGGGTGAAGAAACCCTTTTTGAGAACTCAGAGTGAGTAAATTGGCCATTTTCATGCACTTTTAACTATTCCATAAATCTTGTGTTTTGGGCCCCTGGAAGCATGAAAATCACTTTAAACATGCTAATTTTAGCTCTAACACTGATGATCCACCTACAAATGTGAACTGATGTTCAAAAATAAAACATTTGAAAACGGACCATTTTCCACATTTCTGAAGCATGACGTAATGGGGGGGTGTTATCTCTTTTGTCGAAAATCAGCCGTTTTTGCTCGAACATTAAATGCCTCCAAATGGTATTTAATTAACTTCCCGGGGTGAAGAAACCCTTTTTGAGAACTCAGAGTGAGTAAATTGGCCATTTTCATGCACTTTTAACCATTCCATAAATCTTGTGTTTTGGGCCCCTGGAAGCATGAAAATCACTTTAAACATGCTAATTTTAGCTCTAACACTCATGATCCACCTACAAATGTGAACTGACGTTCAAAAATAAAACATTTGAAAACGGACCATTTTCCACATTTCTGAAGCATGACGTAATGGGGGGGTGTTATCTCTTTTGTCGAAAATCAGCCGTTTTTGCTCGAACATTAAATGCCTCCAAATGGTATTTATTTCACTTCCCGAGCCCCTGGAAGCATGAAAATCACTTTAAACATGCTAATTTTAGCTCTAACACTGATGATCCACCTACAAATGTGAACTGACGTTCAAAAAAAAAACATTTGAAAACGGACCATTTTCCACATTTCTGAAGCATGACGTAATGGGGGGGTGTTATCTCTTTTGTCGAAAATCAGCCGTTTTTGCTCGAACAATAAATGCCTCCAAATGGTATTTATTTCACTTCCCGAGCCCCTGGAAGCATGAAAATCACTTTAAACATGCTAATTTTAGCTCTAACACTGATGATCCACCTACAAATGTGAACTGACGTTCAAAAATAAAACATTTGAAAACGGACCATTTTCCACATTTCTGAAGCATGACGTAATGGGGGGGTGTTATCTCTTTTGTCGAAAATCAGCCGTTTTTGCTCGAACATTAAATGCCTCCAAATGGTATTTATTTCACTTCCCGAGCCCCTGGAAGCATGAAAATCACTTTAAACATGCTAATTTTAGCTCTAACACTGATGATCCACCTACAAATGTGAACTGACGTTCAAAAATAAAACATTTGAAAACGGACCATTTTCCACATTTCTGAAGCATGACGTAATGGGGGGGTGTTATCTCTTTTGTCGAAAATCATCCGTTTTTGCTCGAACATTAAATGCCTCCAAATGGTATTTAATTAACTTCCCGAGCCCCTGGAAGCATGAAAATCACTTTAAACATGCTAATTTTAGCTCTAACACTGATGATCCACCTACAAATGTGAACTGACGTTCAAAAATAAAACATTTGAAAACGGACCATTTTCCACATTTCTGAAGCATGACGTAATGGGGGGGTGTTATCTCTTTTGTCGAAAATCAGCCGTTTTTGCTCGAACATTAAATGCCTCCAAATGGTATTTAATTAACTTCCCGAGCCCCTGGAAGCATGAAAATCACTTTAAACATGCAAATTTTAGCTCTAACACTGATGATCCACCTACAAATGTGAACTGACGTTCAAAAATAAAACATTTGAAAACGGACCATTTTCCACATTTCTGAAGCATGACGTAATGGGGGGGTGTTATCTCTTTTGTCGAAAATCAGCCGTTTTTGCTCGAACATTAAATGCCTCCAAATGGTATTTATTTCACTTCCCGAGCCCCTGGAAGCATGAAAATCACTTTAAACATGCAAATTTTAGCTCTAACACTGATGATCCACCTACAAATGTGAACTGACGTTCAAAAATAAAACATTTGAAAACGGACCATTTTCCACATTTCTGAAGCATGACGTAATGGGGGGGTGTTATCTCTTTTGTCGAAAATCAGCCGTTTTTGCTCGAACATTAAATGCCTCCAAATGGTATTTATTTCACTTCCCGAGCCCCTGGAAGCATGAAAATCACTTTAAACATGCTAATTTTAGCTCTAACACTGATGATCCACCTACAAATGTGAACTGACGTTCAAAAATAAAACATTTGAAAACGGACCATTTTCACCATTTCTGAAGCATGACGTAATGGGGGGGTGTTATCTCTTTTGTCGAATATCAGCCGTTTTTGCTCGTACATTAAATGCCTCAATATGGTATTTATTTCACTTCCCGAGCCCCTGGAAGCATGAAAATCACTTTAAACATGCTAATTTTAGCTCTAACACTGATGATCCACCTTCAAATGTGAACTGACGTTCAAAAATAAAACATTTGAAAACGGACCATTTTCCACATTTCTGGAGCAATACGTAATGGGGGGGTGTTATCTCTTTTGTCGAAAATCAGCCGTTTTTGCTCGAACATTAAATGCCTCCAAATGGTATTTAATTAACTTCCCGGGGTGAAGAAACCCTTTTTGAGAACTCAGAGTGAGTAAATTGGCCATTTTCATGCACTTTTAACCATTCCATAAATCTTGTGTTTTGGGCCCCTGGAAGCATGAAAATAACTTTAAACATGCTAATTTTAGCTCTAACACTGATGATCCACCTACAAATGTGAACTGACGTTCAAAAATAAAACATTTGAAAACGGACCATTTTCCACATTTCTGAAGCATGACGTAATGGGGGGGTGTTATCTCTTTTGTCGAAAATCAGCCGTTTTTGCTCGAACATTAAATGCCTCCAAATGGTATTTAATTAACTTCCCGGGGTGAAGAAACCCTTTTTGAGAACTCAGAGTGAGTAAATTGGCCATTTTCATGCACTTTTAACCTTTCCATAAATCTTGTGTTTTGGGCCCCTGGAAGCATGAAAATCACTTTAACCATGCTAATTTTAGCTCTAACACTGATGATCCACCTACAAATGTGAACTGACGTTCAAAAATAAAACATTTGAAAACGGACCATTTTCCACATTTCTGAAGCATGACGTAATGGGGGGGTGTTATCTCTTTTGTCGAAAATCAGCCGTTTTTGCTCGAACATTAAATGCCTCCAAATGGTATTTAATTAACTTCCCGAGCCCCTGGAAGCATGAAAATCACTTTAAACATGCTAATTTTAGCTCTAACACTGATGATCCACCTACAAATGTGAACTGACGTTCAAAAATAAAACATTTGAAAACGGACCATTTTCCACATTTCTGAAGCATGACGTAATGGGGGGGTGTTATCTCTTTTGTCGAAAATCAGCCGTTTTTGCTCGAACATTAAATGCCTCCAAATGGTATTTATTTCACTTCCCGAGCCCCTGGAAGCATGAAAATCACTTTAAACATGCTAATTTTAGCTCTAACACTGATGATCCACCTACAAATGTGAACTGACGTTCAAAAATAAAACATTTGAAAACGGACCATTTTCCACATTTCTGAAGCATGACGTAATGGGGGGGTGTTATCTCTTTTGTCGAAAATCAGCCGTTTTTGCTCGAACATTAAATGCCTCCAAATGGTATTTAATTAACTTCCCGGGGTGAAGAAACCCTTTTTGAGAACTCAGAGTGAGTAAATTGGCCATTTTCATGCACTTTTAACCATTCCATAAATCTTGTGTTTTGGGCCCCTGGAAGCATGAAAATAACCTTAAACATGCTAATTTTAGCTCTAACACTGATGATCCACCTACAAATGTGAACTGACGTTCAAAAATAAAACATTTGAAAACGGACCATTTTCCAAATTTCTGAAGCATGACGTAATGGGGGGGTGTTATCTCTTTTGTCGAAAATCAGCCGTTTTTGCTCGAACATTAAATGCCTCCAAATGGTATTTAATTAACTTCCCGGGGTGAAGAAACCCTTTTTGAGAACTCAGAGTGAGTAAATTGGCCATTTTCATGCACTTTTAACCATTCCATAAATCTTGTGTTTTGGGCCCCTGGAAGCATGAAAATCACTTTAAACATGCTAATTTTAGCTCTAACACTGATGATCCACCTACAAATGTGAACTGACGTTCAAAAATAAAACATTTGAAAACGGACCATTTTCCACATTTCTGAAGCATGACGTAATGGGGGGGTGTTATCTCTTTTGTCGAAAATCAGCCGTTTTTGCTCGAACATTAAATGCCTCCAAATGATATTTAATTAACTTCCCGGGGTGAAGAAACCCTTTTTGAGAACTCAGAGTGAGTAAATTGGCCATTTTCATGCACTTTTAACCATTCCATAAATCTTGTGTTTTGGGCCCCTGGAAGCATGAAAATCACTTTAAACATGCTAATTTTAGCTCTAACACTGATGATCCACCTACAAATGTGAACTGACGTTCAAAAATAAAGCATTTGAAAACGGACCATTTTCCACATTTCTGAAGCATGACGTAATGGGGGGGTGTTATCTCTTTTGTGGAAAATCAGCCGTTTTTGCTCGAACATTAAATGCCTCCAAATGGTATTTAATTAACTTCCCGAGCCCCTGGAAGCATGAAAATCACTTTAAACATGCTAATTTTAGCTCTAACACTGATGATCCACCTACAAATGTGAACTGACGTTCAAAAATAAAACATTTGAAAACGGACCATTTTCCACATTTCTGAAGCATGACGTAATGGGGGGGTGTTATCTCTTTTGTCGAAAATCAGCCGTTTTTGCTCGAACATTAAATGCCTCCAAATGGTATTTAATTAACTTCCCGGGGTGAAGAAACCCTTTTTGAGAACTCAGAGTGAGTAAATTGGCCATTTTCATGCACTTTTAACCATTCCATAAATCTTGTGTTTTGGGCCCCTGGAAGCATGAAAATCACTTTAAACATGCTAATTTTAGCTCTAACACTGATGATCCACCTACAAATGTGAATTGACGTTCAAAAATAAAACATTTGAAAACGGACCATTTTCCACATTTCTGAAGCATGACGTAATGGGGGGGTGTTATCTCTTTTGTCGAAAATCAGCCATTTTTGCTCGAACATTAAATGCCTCCAAATGGTATTTATTTCACTTCCCGAGCCCCTGGAAGCATGAAAATCACTTTAAACATGCTAATTTTAGCTCTAACACTGATGATCCACCTACAAATGTGAACTGACGTTCAAAAATAAAACATTTGAAAACGGACCATTTTCCACATTTCTGAAGCATGGCGTAATGGGGGGGTGTTATCTCTTTTGTCGAAAATCAGCCGTTTTTGCTCGAACATTAAATGCCTCCAAATGGTATTTATTTCACTTCCCGAGCCCCTGGAAGCATGAAAATCACTTTAAACATGCTAATTTTAGCTCTAACACTGATGATCCACCTACAAATGTGAACTGACGTTCAAAAATAAAACATTTGAAAACGGACCATTTTCCACATTTCTGAAGCATGACGTAATGGGGGGGTGTTATCTCTTTTGTCGAAAATCAGCCGTTTTTGCTCGAACATTAAATGCCTCCAAATGGTATTTAATTAACTTCCGGGGGTGAAGAAACCCTTTTTGAGAACTCAGAGTGAGTAAATTGGCCATTTTCATGCACTTTTAACCATTCCATAAATCTTGTGTTTTGGGCCCCTGGAAGCATGAAAATAACTTTAAACATGCTAATTTTAGCTCTAACACTGATGATCCACCTACAAATGTGAACTGACGTTCAAAAATAAAACATTTGAAAACGGACCATTTTCCACATTTCTGAAGCATGACGTAATGGGGGGGTGTTATCTCTTTTGTCGAAAATCAGCCGTTTTTGCTCGAACATTAAATGCCTCCAAATGGTATTTATTTCACTTCCCGAGCCCCTGGAAGCATGAAAATCACTTTAAACATGCAAATTTTAGCTCTAACACTGATGATCCACCTACAAATGTGAACTGACGTTCAAAAATAAAACATTTGAAAACGGACCATTTTCCACATTTCTGAAGCATGACGTAATGGGGGGGTGTTATCTCTTTTGTCGAAAATCAGCCGTTTTTGCTCGAACATTAAATGCCTCCAAATGGTATTTATTTCACTTCCCGAGCCCCTGGAAGCATGAAAATCACTTTAAACATGCTAATTTTAGCTCTAACACTGATGATCCACCTACAAATGTGAACTGACGTTCAAAAATAAAACATTTGAAAACGGACCATTTTCCACATTTCTGAAGCATGACGTAATGGGGGGGTGTTATCTCTTTTGTCGAATATCAGCCGTTTTTGCTCGTACATTAAATGCCTCCAAATGGTATTTATTTCACTTCCCGAGCCCCTGGAAGCATGAAAATCACTTTAAACATGCTAATTTTAGCTCTAACACTGATGATCCACCTTCAAATGTGAACTGACGTTCAAAAATAAAACATTTGAAAACGGACCATTTTCCACATTTCTGGAGCAATACGTAATGGGGGCTGTTATCTCTTTTGTCGAAAATCAGCCGTTTTTGCTCGAACATTAAATGCCTCCAAATGGTATTTAATTAACTTCCCGGGGTGAAGAAACCCTTTTTGAGAACTCAGAGTGAGTAAATTGGCCATTTTCATGCACTTTTAACCATTCCATAAATCTTGTGTTTTGGGCCCCTGGAAGCATGAAAATAACTTTAAACATGCTAATTTTAGCTCTAACACTGATGATCCACCTACAAATGTGAACTGACGTTCAAAAATAAAACATTTGAAAACGGACCATTTTCCACATTTCTGAAGCATGACGTAATGGGGGGGTGTTATCTCTTTTGTCGAAAATCAGCCGTTTTTGCTCGAACATTAAATGCCTCCAAATGGTATTTAATTAACTTCCCGGGGTGAAGAAACCCTTTTTGAGAACTCAGAGTGAGTAAATTGGCCATTTTCATGCACTTTTAACCTTTCCATAAATCTTGTGTTTTGGGCCCCTGGAAGCATGAAAATCACTTTAACCATGCTAATTTTAGCTCTAACACTGATGATCCACCTACAAATGTGAACTGACGTTCAAAAATAAAACATTTGAAAACGGACCATTTTCCACATTTCTGAAGCATGACGTAATGGGGGGGTGTTATCTCTTTTGTCGAAAATCAGCCGTTTTTGCTCGAACATTAAATGCCTCCAAATGGTATTTATTTCACTTCCCGAGCCCCTGGAAGCATGAAAATCACTTTAAACATGCTAATTTTAGCTCTAACACTGATGATCCACCTACAAATGTGAACTGACGTTCAAAAATAAAACATTTGAAAATGGACCATTTTCCACATTTCTGAAGCATGACGTAATGGGGGGGTGTTATCTCTTTTGTCGAAAATCAGCCATTTTTGCTCGAACATTAAATGCCTCCAAATGGTATTTAATTAACTTCCCGGGGTGAAGAAACCCTTTTTGAGAACTCAGAGTGAGTAAATTGGCCATTTTCATGCACTTTTAACCATTCCATAAATCTTGTGTTTTGGGCCCCTGGAAGCATGAAAATCACTTTAAACATGCTAATTTTAGCTCTAACACTGATGATCCACCTACAAATGTGAACTGACGTTCAAAAATAAAACATTTGAAAACGAACCATTTTCCACATTTTTGAAGCATGACGTAATGGGGGGATGTTATCTCTATTGTCGAAAATCAGCCGTTTTTGCTCGAACATTAAATGCCTCCAAATGGTATTTAATTAACTTCCCGAGCCCCTGGAAGCATGAAAATCACTTTAAACATGCAAATTTTAGCTCTAACACTGATGATCCACCTACAAATGTGAACTGACGTTCAAAAATAAAACATTTGAAAACGGACCATTTTCCACATTTCTGAAGCATGACGTAATGGGGGGGTGTTATCTCTTTTGTCGAAAATCAGCCGTTTTTGCTCGAACATTAAATGCCTCCAAATGGTATTTATTTCACTTCCAGAGCCCCTGGAAGCATGAACATCACTTTAAACATGCTAATTTTAGCTCTAACACTGATGATCCACCTACAAATGTGAACTGACGTTCAAAAATAAAACATTTGAAAACGGACCATTTTCCACATTTCTGAAGCATGACGTAATGGGGGGGTGTTATCTCTTTTGTCGAAAATCAGCCGTTTTTGCTCGAACATTAAATGCCTCCAAATGGTATTTATTTCACTTCCCGAGCCCCTGGAAGCATGAAAATCACTTTAAACATGCTAATTTTAGCTCTAACACTGATGATCCACCTACAAATGTGAACTGACGTTCAAAAATAAAACATTTGAAAACGGACCATTTTCCACATTTCTGAAGCATGACGTAATGGGGGGGTGTTATCTCTTTTGTCGAAAATCAGCCGTTTTTGCTCGAACATTAAATGCCTCCAAATGGTATTTATTTCACTTCCCGAGCCCCTGGAAGCATGAAAATCACTTTAAACATGCAAATTTTAGCTCTAACACTGATGATCCACCTACAAATGTGAACTGACGTTCAAAAATAAAACATTTGAAAACGGACCATTTTCCACATTTCTGAAGCATGACGTAATGGGGGGGTGTTATCTCTTTTGTCGAAAATCAGCCGTTTTTGCTCGAACATTAAATGCCTCCAAATGGTATTTATTTCACTTCCCGAGCCCCTGGAAGCATGAAAATCACTTTAAACATGCTAATTTTAGCTCTAACACTGATGATCCACCTACAAATGTGAACTGACGTTCAAAAATAAAACATTTGAAAACGGACCATTTTCCACATTTCTGAAGCATGACGTAATGGGGGGGTGTTATCTCTTTTGTCGAATATCAGCCGTTTTTGCTCGTACATTAAATGCCTCCAAATGGTATTTATTTCACTTCCCGAGCCCCTGGAAGCATGAAAATCACTTTAAACATGCTAATTTTAGCTCTAACACTGATGATCCACCTACAAATGTGAACTGACGTTCAAAAATAAAACATTTGAAAACTGACCATTTTCCACATTTCTGAAGCATGACATAATGGGGGGGTGTTATCTCTTTTGTCGAAAATCAGCCGTTTTTGCTCGAACATTAAATGCCTCCAAATGGTATTTATTTCACTTCCCGAGCCCCTGGAAGCATGAAAATCACTTTAAACATGCTAATTTTAGCTCTAACACTGATGATCCACCTACAAATGTGAACTGACGTTCAAAAATAAAACATTTGAAAATGGACCATTTTCCACATTTCTGAAGCATGACGTAATGGGGGGGTGTTATCTCTTTTGTCGAAAATCAGCCATTTTTGCTCGAACATTAAATGCCTCCAAATGGTATTTAATTAACTTCCCGGGGTGAAGAAACCCTTTTTGAGAACTCAGAGTGAGTAAATTGGCCATTTTCATGCACTTTTAACCATTCCATAAATCTTGTGTTTTGGGCCCCTGGAAGCATGAAAATCACTTTAAACATGCTAATTTTAGCTCTAACACTGATGATCCACCTACAAATGTGAACTGACGTTCAAAAATAAAACATTTGAAAACGAACCATTTTCCACATTTCTGAAGCATGACGTAATGGGGGGATGTTATCTCTATTGTCGAAAATCAGCCGTTTTTGCTCGAACATTAAATGCCTCCAAATGGTATTTAATTAACTTCCCGAGCCCCTGGAAGCATGAAAATCACTTTAAACATGCAAATTTTAGCTCTAACACTGATGATCCACCTACAAATGTGAACTGACGTTCAAAAATAAAACATTTGAAAACGGACCATTTTCCACATTTCTGAAGCATGACGTAATGGGGGGGTGTTATCTCTTTTGTCGAAAATCAGCCGTTTTTGCTCGAACATTAAATGCCTCCAAATGGTATTTATTTCACTTCCAGAGCCCCTGGAAGCATGAACATCACTTTAAACATGCTAATTTTAGCTCTAACACTGATGATCCACCTACAAATGTGAACTGACGTTCAAAAATAAAACATTTGAAAACGGACCATTTTCCACATTTCTGAAGCATGACGTAATGGGGGGGTGTTATCTCTTTTGTCGAAAATCAGCCGTTTTTGCTCGAACATTAAATGCCTCCAAATGGTATTTATTTCACTTCCCGAGCCCCTGGAAGCATGAAAATCACTTTAAACATGCTAATTTTAGCTCTAACACTGATGATCCACCTACAAATGTGAACTGACGTTCAAAAATAAAACATTTGAAAACGGACCATTTTCCACATTTCTGAAGCATGACGTAATGGGGGGGTGTTATCTCTTTTGTCGAAAATCAGCCGTTTTTGCTCGAACATTAAATGCCTCCAAATGGTATTTAATTAACTTCCCGGGGTGAAGAAACCCTTTTTGAGAACTCAGAGTGAGTAAATTGGCCATTTTCATGCACTTTTAACCATTCCATAAATCTTGTGTTTTGGGCCCCTGGAAGCATGAAAATAACTTTAAACATGCTAATTTTAGCTCTAACACTGATGATCCACCTACAAATGTGAACTGACGTTCAAAAATAAAACATTTGAAAACGGACCATTTTCCAAATTTCTGAAGCATGACGTAATGGGGGGGTGTTATCTCTTTTGTCGAAAATCAGCCGTTTTTGCTCGAACATTAAATGCCTCCAAATGGTATTTAATTAACTTCCCGGGGTGAAGAAACCCTTTTTGAGAACTCAGAGTGAGTAAATTGGCCATTTTCATGCACTTTTAACCATTCCATAAATCTTGTGTTTTGGGCCCCTGGAAGCATGAAAATCACTTTAAACATGCTAATTTTAGCTCTAACACTGATGATCCACCTACAAATGTGAACTGACGTTCAAAAATAAAACATTTGAAAACGGACCATTTTCCACATTTCTGAAGCATGACGTAATGGGGGGGTGTTATCTCTTTTGTCGAAAATCAGCCGTTTTTGCTCGAACATTAAATGCCTCCAAATGATATTTAATTAACTTCCCGGGGTGAAGAAACCCTTTTTGAGAACTCAGAGTGAGTAAATTGGCCATTTTCATGCACTTTTAACCATTCCATAAATCTTGTGTTTTGGGCCCCTGGAAGCATGAAAATCACTTTAAACATGCTAATTTTAGCTCTAACACTGATGATCCACCTACAAATGTGAACTGACGTTCAAAAATAAAGCATTTGAAAACGGACCATTTTCCACATTTCTGAAGCATGACGTAATGGGGGGGTGTTATCTCTTTTGTGGAAAATCAGCCGTTTTTGCTCGAACATTAAATGCCTCCAAATGGTATTTAATTAACTTCCCGAGCCCCTGGAAGCATGAAAATCACTTTAAACATGCTAATTTTAGCTCTAACACTGATGATCCACCTACAAATGTGAACTGACGTTCAAAAATAAAACATTTGAAAACGGACCATTTTCCACATTTCTGAAGCATGACGTAATGGGGGGGTGTTATCTCTTTTGTCGAAAATCAGCCGTTTTTGCTCGAACATTAAATGCCTCCAAATGGTATTTAATTAACTTCCCGGGGTGAAGAAACCCTTTTTGAGAACTCAGAGTGAGTAAATTGGCAATTTTCATGCACTTTTAACCATTCCATAAATCTTGTGTTTTGGGCCCCTGGAAGCATGAAAATCACTTTAAACATGCTAATTTTAGCTCTAACACTGATGATCCACCTACAAATGTGAACTGACGTTCAAAAATAAAACATTTGAAAACGGACCATTTTCCACATTTCTGAAGCATGACGTAATGGGGGGGTGTTATCTCTTTTGTCGAAAATCAGCCATTTTTGCTCGAACATTAAATGCCTCCAAATGGTATTTATTTCACTTCCCGAGCCCCTGGAAGCATGAAAATCACTTTAAACATGCTAATTTTAGCTCTAACACTGATGATCCACCTACAAATGTGAACTGACGTTCAAAAATAAAACATTTGAAAACGGACCATTTTCCACATTTCTGAAGCATGGCGTAATGGGGGGGTGTTATCTCTTTTGTCGAAAATCAGCCGTTTTTGCTCGAACATTAAATGCCTCCAAATGGTATTTATTTCACTTCCCGAGCCCCTGGAAGCATGAAAATCACTTTAAACATGCTAATTTTAGCTCTAACACTGATGATCCACCTACAAATGTGAACTGACGTTCAAAAATAAAACATTTGAAAACGGACCATTTTCCACATTTCTGAAGCATGACGTAATGGGGGGGTGTTATCTCTTTTGTCGAAAATCAGCCGTTTTTGCTCGAACATTAAATGCCTCCAAATGGTATTTAATTAACTTCCGGGGGTGAAGAAACCCTTTTTGAGAACTCAGAGTGAGTAAATTGGCCATTTTCATGCACTTTTAACCATTCCATAAATCTTGTGTTTTGGGCCCCTGGAAGCATGAAAATAACTTTACACATGCTAATTTTAGCTCTAACACTGATGATCCACCTACAAATGTGAACTGACGTTCAAAAATAAAACATTTGAAAACGGACCATTTTCCACATTTCTGAAGCATGACGTAATGGGGGGGTGTTATCTCTTTTGTCGAAAATCAGCCGTTTTTGCTCGAACATTAAATGCCTCCAAATGGTATTTAATTAACTTCCCGGGGTGAAGAAACCCTTTTTGAGAACTCAGAGTGAGTAAATTGGCCATTTTCATGCACTTTTAACCATTCCATAAATCTTGTGTTTTGGGCCCCTGGAAGCATGAAAATCACTTTAAACATGCTAATTTTAGCTCTAACACTGATGATCCACCTACAAATGTGAACTGACGTTCAAAAATAAAACATTTGAAAACGGACCATTTTCCACATTTCTGAAGCATGACGTAATGGGGGGGTGTTATCTCTTTTGTCGAAAATCAGCCGTTTTTGCTCGAACATTAAATGCCTCCAAATGGTATTTAATTAACTTCCCGAGCCCCTGGAAGCATGAAAATCACTTTAAACATGCTAATTTTAGCTCTAACACTGATGATCCACCTACAAATGTGAACTGACCTTCAAAAATAAAACATTTGAAAACGGACCATTTTCCACATTTCTGAAGCATGACGTAATGGGGGCGGTGTTATCTCTTTTGTCGAAAATCAGCCGTTTTTGCTCGAACATTAAATGCCTCCAAATGGTATTTAATTAACTTCCCGGGGTGAAGAAACCCTTTTTGAGAACTCAGAGTGAGTAAATTGGCCATTTTCATGCACTTTTAACCATTCCATAAATCTTGTGTTTTGGGTCCCTGGAAGCATGAAAATCACTTTAAACATGCTAATTTTAGCTCTAACACTGATGATCCACCTACAAATGTGAACTGACGTTCAAAAATAAAACATTTGAAAACGGACCATTTTCCACATTTCTGAAGCATGACGTAATGGGGGGGTGTTATCTCTTTTGTCGAAAATCAGCCGTTTTTGCTCGAACATTAAATGCCTCCAAATGGTATTTAATTAACTTCCCGGGGTGAAGAAACCCTTTTTGAGAACTCAGAGTGAGTAAATTGGCCATTTTCATGCACTTTTAACCATTCCATAAATCTTGTGTTTTGGGCCCCTGGAAGCATGAAAATCACTTTAAACATGCTAATTTTAGCTCTAACACTGATGATCCACCTACAAATGTGAACTGACGTTCAAAAATAAAACATTTGAAAACGGACCATTTTCCACATTTCTGAAGCATGACGTAATGGGGGGGTGTTATCTCTTTTGTCGAAAATCAGCCGTTTTTGCTCGAACATTAAATGCCTCCAAATGGTATTTAATTAACTTCCCGGGGTGAAGAAACCCTTTTTGAGAACTCAGAGTGAGTAAATTGGCCATTTTCATGCACTTTTAACCATTCCATAAATCTTGTGTTTTGGGCCCCTGGAAGCATGAAAATCACTTTAAACATGCTAATTTTAGCTCTAACACTGATGATCCACCTACAAATGTGAACTGACGTTCAAAAATAAAACATTTGAAAACGGACCATTTTCCACATTTCTGAAGCATGACGTAATGGGGGGGTGTTATCTCTTTTGTCGAAAATCAGCCGTTTTTGCTCGAACATTAAATGCCTCCAAATGGTATTTAATTAACTTCCCGAGCCCCTGGAAGCATGAAAATCACTTTAAACATGCTAATTTTAGCTCTAACACTGATGATCCACCTACAAATGTGAACTGACGTTCAAAAATAAAACATTTGAAAACGGACCATTTTCCACATTTCTGAAGCATGACGTAATGGGGGTGTTATCTCTTTTGTCGAAAATCAGCCGTTTTTGCTCGAACATTAAATGCCTCCAAATGGTATTTAATTAACTTCCCGGGGTGAAGAAACCCTTTTTGAGAACTCAGAGTGAGTAAATTGGCCATTTTCATGCACTTTTAACCATTCCATAAATCTTGTGTTTTGGGCCCCTGGAAGCATGAAAATCACTTTAAACATGCTAATTTTAGCTCTAACACTGATGATCCACCTACAAATGTGAACTGACGTTCAAAAATAAAACATTTGAAAACGGACCATTTTCCACATTTCTGAAGCATGACGTAATGGGGGGTGTTATCTCTTTTGTCGAAAATCAGCCATTTTTGCTCGAACATTAAATGCCTCCAAATGGTATTTATTTCACTTCCCGAGCCCCTGGAAGCATGAAAATCACTTTAAACATGCTAATTTTAGCTCTAACACTGATGATCCACCTACAAATGTGAACTGACGTTCAAAAATAAAACATTTGAAAACGGACCATTTTCCACATTTCTGAAGCATGACGTAATGGGGGGGTGTTATCTCTTTTGTCGAAAATCAGCCGTTTTTGCTCGAACATTAAATGCCTCCAAATGGTATTTATTTCACTTCCCGAGCCCCTGGAAGCATGAAAATCACTTTAAACATGCTAATTTTAGCTCTAACATTGATGATCCACCTACAAATGTGAACTGACGTTCAAAAATAAAACATTTGAAAACGGACCATTTTCCACATTTCTGAAGCATGACGTAATGGGGGGGTGTTATCTCTTTTGTCGAAAATCAGCCGTTTTTGCTCGAACATTAAATGCCTCCAAATGGTATTTAATTAACTTCCGGGGGTGAAGAAACCCTTTTTGAGAACTCAGAGTGAGTAAATTGGCCATTTTCATGCACTTTTAACCATTCCATAAATCTTGTGTTTTGGGCCCCTGGAAGCATGAAAATAACTTTAAACATGCAAATTTTAGCTCTAACACTGATGATCCACCTACAAATGTGAACTGACGTTCAAAAATAAAACATTTGAAAACGGACCATTTTCCACATTTCTGAAGCATGACGTAATGGGAGGGTGTTATCTCTTTTGTCGAAAATCAGCCGTTTTTGCTCGAACATTAAATGCCTCCAAATGGTATTTAATTAACTTCCCGGGGTGAAGAAACCCTTTTTGAGAACTCAGAGTGAGTAAATTGGCCATTTTCATGCACTTTTAACCATTCCATAAATCTTGTGTTTTGGGCCCCTGGAAGCATGAAAATCACTTTAAACATGCTAATTTTAGCTCTAACACTGATGATCCACCTACAAATGTGAACTGACGTTCAAAAATAAAACATTTGAAAACGGACCATTTTCCACATTTCTGAAGCATGACGTAATGGGGGGGTGTTATCTCTTTTGTCGAAAATCAGCCGTTTTTGCTCAAACATTAAATGCCTCCAAATGGTATTTAATTAACTTCCCGGGGTGAAGAAACCCTTTTTGAGAACTGAGAGTGAGTAAATTGGCCATTTTCATGCACTTTTAACCATTCCATAAATCTTGTGTTTTGGGCCCCTGGAAGCATGAAAATCACTTTAAACATGCTAATTTTAGCTCTAACACTGATGATCCACCTACAAATGTGAACTGACGTTCAAAAATAAAACATTTGAAAACGGACCATTTTCCACATTTCTGAAGCATGACGTAATGGGGGGGTGTTATCTCTTTTGTCGAAAATCAGCCGTTTTTGCTCGAACATTAAATGCCTCCAAATGGTATTTAATTAACTTCCCGAGCCCCTGGAAGCATGAAAATCACTTTAAACATGCTAATTTTAGCTCTAACACTGATGATCCACCTACAAATGTGAACTGACGTTCAAAAATAAAACATTTGAAAACGGACCATTTTCCACATTTCTGAAGCATGACGTAATGGGGGCGGTGTTATCTCTTTTGTCGAAAATCAGCCGTTTTTGCTCGAACATTAAATGCCTCCAAATGGTATTTAATTAACTTCCCGGGGTGAAGAAACCCTTTTTGAGAACTCAGAGTGAGTAAATTGGCCATTTTCATGCACTTTTAACCATTCCATAAATCTTGTGTTTTGGGCCCCTGGAAGCATGAAAATCACTTTAAACATGCTAATTTTAGCTCTAACACTGATGATCCACCTACAAATGTGAACTGACGTTCAAAAATAAAACATTTGAAAACGGACCATTTTCCACATTTCTGAAGCATGACGTAATGGGGGGGTGTTATCTCTTTTGTCGAAAATCAGCCGTTTTTGCTCGAACATTAAATGCCTCCAAATGGTATTTAATTAACTTCCCGGGGTGAAGAAACCCTTTTTGAGAACTCAGAGTGAGTAAATTGGCCATTTTCATGCACTTTTAACTATTCCATAATTCTTGTGTTTTGGGCCCCTGGAAGCATGAAAATCACTTTAAACATGCTAATTTTAGCTCTAACACTGATGATCCACCTACAAATGTGAACTGACGTTCAAAAATAAAACATTTGAAAACGGACCATTTTCCACATTTCTGAAGCATGACGTAATGGGGGGGTGTTATCTCTTTTGTCGAAAATCAGCCGTTTTTGCTCGAACATTAAATGCCTCCAAATGGTATTTATTTCACTTCCCGAGCCCCTGGAAGCATGAAAATCACTTTAAACATGCTAATTTTAGCTCTAACACTGATGATCCACCTACAAATGTGAACTGACGTTCAAAAATAAAACATTTGAAAACGGACCATTTTCCACATTTCTGAAGCATGACGTAATGGGGGGGTGTTATCTCTTTTGTCGAAAATCAGCCGTTTTTGCTCGAACATTAAATGCCTCCAAATGGTATTTAATTAACTTCCGGGGGTGAAGAAACCCTTTTTGAGAACTCAGAGTGAGTAAATTGGCCATTTTCATGCACTTTTAACCATTCCATAAATCTTGTGTTTTGGGCCCCTGGAAGCATGAAAATAACTTTAAACATGCTAATTTTAGCTCTAACACTGATGATCCACCTACAAATGTGAACTGACGTTCAAAAATAAAACATTTGAAAACGGACCATTTTCCACATTTCTGAAGCATGACGTAATGGGGGGGTGTTATCTCTTTTGTCGAAAATCAGCCGTTTTTGCTCGAACATTAAATGCCTCCAAATGGTATTTAATTAACTTCCCGGGGTGAAGAAACCCTTTTTGAGAACTCAGAGTGAGTAAATTGGCCATTTTCATGCACTTTTAACCATTCCATAAATCTTGTGTTTTGGGCCCCTGGAAGCATGAAAATCACTTTAAACATGCTAATTTTAGCTCTAACACTGATGATCCACCTACAAATGTGAACTGACGTTCAAAAATAAAACATTTGAAAACGGACCATTTTCCACATTTCTGAAGCATGACGTAATGGGGGGTGTTATCTCTTTTGTCGAAAATCAGCCGTTTTTGCTCGAACATTAAATGCCTCCAAATGGTATTTAATTAACTTCCCGGGGTGAAGAAACCCTTTTTGAGAACTCAGAGTGAGTAAATTGGCCATTTTCATGCACTTTTAACCATTCCATAAATCTTGTGTTTTGGGCCCCTGGAAGCATGAAAATCACTTTAAACATGCTAATTTTAGCTCTAACACTGATGATCCACCTACAAATGTGAACTGACGTTCAAAAATAAAACATTTGAAAACGGACCATTTTCCACATTTCTGAAGCATGACGTAATGGGGGGGTGTTATCTCTTTTGTCGAAAATCAGCCGTTTTTGCTCGAACATTAAATGCCTCCAAATGGTATTTAATTAACTTCCCGAGCCCCTGGAAGCATGAAAATCACTTTAAACATGCTAATTTTAGCTCTAACACTGATGATCCACCTACAAATGTGAACTGACCTTCAAAAATAAAACATTTGAAAACGGACCATTTTCCACATTTCTGAAGCATGACGTAATGGGGGCGGTGTTATCTCTTTTGTCGAAAATCAGCCGTTTTTGCTCGAACATTAAATGCCTCCAAATGGTATTTAATTAACTTCCCGGGGTGAAGAAACCCTTTTTGAGAACTCAGAGTGAGTAAATTGGCCATTTTCATGCACTTTTAACCATTCCATAAATCTTGTGTTTTGGGCCCCTGGAAGCATGAAAATCACTTTAAACATGCTAATTTTAGCTCTAACACTGATGATCCACCTACAAATGTGAACTGACGTTCAAAAATAAAACATTTGAAAACGGACCATTTTCCACATTTCTGAAGCATGACGTAATGGGGGGGTGTTATCTCTTTTGTCGAAAATCAGCCGTTTTTGCTCGAACATTAAATGCCTCCAAATGGTATTTAATTAACTTCCCGGGGTGAAGAAACCCTTTTTGAGAACTCAGAGTGAGTAAATTGGCCATTTTCATGCACTTTTAACCATTCCATAAATCTTGTGTTTTGGGCCCCTGGAAGCATGAAAATCACTTTAAACATGCTAATTTTAGCTCTAACACTGATGATCCACCTACAAATGTGAACTGACGTTCAAAAATAAAACATTTGAAAACGGACCATTTTCCACATTTCTGAAGCATGACGTAATGGGGGGGTGTTATCTCTTTTGTCGAAAATCAGCCGTTTTTGCTCGAACATTAAATGCCTCCAAATGGTATTTAATTAACTTCCCGAGCCCCTGGAAGCATGAAAATCACTTTAAACATGCTAATTTTAGCTCTAACACTGATGATCCACCTACAAATGTGAACTGACGTTCAAAAATAAAACATTTGAAAACGGACCATTTTCCACATTTCTGAAGCATGACGTAATGGGGGTGTTATCTCTTTTGTCGAAAATCAGCCGTTTTTGCTCGAACATTAAATGCCTCCAAATGGTATTTAATTAACTTCCCGGGGTGAAGAAACCCTTTTTGAGAACTCAGAGTGAGTAAATTGGCCATTTTCATGCACTTTTAACCATTCCATAAATCTTGTGTTTTGGGCCCCTGGAAGCATGAAAATCACTTTAAACATGCTAATTTTAGCTCTAACACTGATGATCCACCTACAAATGTGAACTGACGTTCAAAAATAAAACATTTGAAAACTGACCATTTTCCACATTTCTGAAGCATGACGTAATGGGGGGTGTTATCTCTTTTGTCGAAAATCAGCCATTTTTGCTCGAACATTAAATGCCTCCAAATGGTATTTATTTCACTTCCCGAGCCCCTGGAAGCATGAAAATCACTTTAAACATGCTAATTTTAGCTCTAACACTGATGATCCACCTACAAATGTGAACTGACGTTCAAAAATAAAACATTTGAAAACGGACCATTTTCCACATTTCTGAAGCATGACGTAATGGGGGGGTGTTATCTCTTTTGTCGAAAATCAGCCGTTTTTGCTCGAACATTAAATGCCTCCAAATGGTATTTATTTCACTTCCCGAGCCCCTGGAAGCATGAAAATCACTTTAAACATGCTAATTTTAGCTCTAACACTGATGATCCACCTACAAATGTGAACTGACGTTCAAAAATAAAACATTTGAAAACGGACCATTTTCCACATTTCTGAAGCATGACGTAATGGGGGGGTGTTATCTCTTTTGTCGAAAATCAGCCGTTTTTGCTCGAACATTAAATGCCTCCAAATGGTATTTAATTAACTTCCGGGGGTGAAGAAACCCTTTTTGAGAACTCAGAGTGAGTAAATTGGCCATTTTCATGCACTTTTAACCATTCCATAAATCTTGTGTTTTGGGCCCCTGGAAGCATGAAAATAACTTTAAACATGCAAATTTTAGCTCTAACACTGATGATCCACCTACAAATGTGAACTGACGTTCAAAAATAAAACATTTGAAAACGGACCATTTTCCACATTTCTGAAGCATGACGTAATGGGGGGGTGTTATCTCTTTTGTCGAAAATCAGCCGTTTTTGCTCGAACATTAAATGCCTCCAAATGGTATTTAATTAACTTCCCGGGGTGAAGAAACCCTTTTTGAGAACTCAGAGTGAGTAAATTGGCCATTTTCATGCACTTTTAACCATTCCATAAATCTTGTGTTTTGGGCCCCTGGAAGCATGAAAATCACTTTAAACATGCTAATTTTAGCTCTAACACTGATGATCCACCTACAAATGTGAACTGACGTTCAAAAATAAAACATTTGAAAACGGACCATTTTCCACATTTCTGAAGCATGACGTAATGGGGGGGTGTTATCTCTTTTGTCGAAAATCAGCCGTTTTTGCTCGAACATTAAATGCCTCCAAATGGTATTTAATTAACTTCCCGGGGTGAAGAAACCCTTTTTGAGAACTGAGAGTGAGTAAATTGGCCATTTTCATGCACTTTTAACCATTCCATAAATCTTGTGTTTTGGGCCCCTGGAAGCATGAAAATCACTTTAAACATGCTAATTTTAGCTCTAACACTGATGATCCACCTACAAATGTGAACTGACGTTCAAAAATAAAACATTTGAAAACGGACCATTTTCCACATTTCTGAAGCATGACGTAATGGGGGGGTGTTATCTCTTTTGTCGAAAATCAGCCGTTTTTGCTCGAACATTAAATGCCTCCAAATGGTATTTAATTAACTTCCCGAGCCCCTGGAAGCATGAAAATCACTTTAAACATGCTAATTTTAGCTCTAACACTGATGATCCACCTACAAATGTGAACTGACGTTCAAAAATAAAACATTTGAAAACGGACCATTTTCCACATTTCTGAAGCATGACGTAATGGGGGCGGTGTTATCTCTTTTGTCGAAAATCAGCCGTTTTTGCTCGAACATTAAATGCCTCCAAATGGTATTTAATTAACTTCCCGGGGTGAAGAAACCCTTTTTGAGAACTCAGAGTGAGTAAATTGGCCATTTTCATGCACTTTTAACCATTCCATAAATCTTGTGTTTTGGGCCCCTGGAAGCATGAAAATCACTTTAAACATGCTAATTTTAGCTCTAACACTGATGATCCACCTACAAATGTGAACTGACGTTCAAAAATAAAACATTTGAAAACGGACCATTTTCCACATTTCTGAAGCATGACGTAATGGGGGGGTGTTATCTCTTTTGTCGAAAATCAGCCGTTTTTGCTCGAACATTAAATGCCTCCAAATGGTATTTAATTAACTTCCCGGGGTGAAGAAACCCTTTTTGAGAACTCAGAGTGAGTAAATTGGCCATTTTCATGCACTTTTAACTATTCCATAAATCTTGTGTTTTGGGCCCCTGGAAGCATGAAAATCACTTTAAACATGCTAATTTTAGCTCTAACACTGATGATCCACCTACAAATGTGAACTGACGTTCAAAAATAAAACATTTGAAAACGGACCATTTTCCACATTTCTGAAGCATGACGTAATGGGGGGGTGTTATCTCTTTTGTTGAAAATCAGCCGTTTTAGCTCGAACATTAAATGCCTCCAAATGGTATTTAATCAACTTCCCGAGCCCCTGGAAGCATGAAAATCACTTTAAACATGCTAATTTTAGCTCTAACACTGATGATCCACCTACAAATGTGAACTGATGTTCAAAAATAAAACATTTGAAAACGGACCATTTTCCACATTTCTGAAGCATGACGTAATGGGGGGGTGTTATCTCTTTTGTCGAAAATCAGCCGTTTTTGCTCGAACATTAAATGCCTCCAAATGGTATTTAATTAACTTCCCGGGGTGAAGAAACCCTTTTTGAGAACTCAGAGTGAGTAAATTGGCCATTTTCATGCACTTTTAACCATTCCATAAATCTTGTGTTTTGGGCCCCTGGAAGCATGAAAATCACTTTAAACATGCTAATTTTAGCTCTAACACTCATGATCCACCTACAAATGTGAACTGACGTTCAAAAATAAAACATTTGAAAACGGACCATTTTCCACATTTCTGAAGCATGACGTAATGGGGGGGTGTTATCTCTTTTGTCGAAAATCAGCCGTTTTTGCTCGAACATTAAATGCCTCCAAATGGTATTTATTTCACTTCCCGAGCCCCTGGAAGCATGAAAATCACTTTAAACATGCTAATTTTAGCTCTAACACTGATGATCCACCTACAAATGTGAACTGACGTTAAAAAAAAAAACATTTGAAAACGGACCATTTTCCACATTTCTGAAGCATGACGTAATGGGGGGGTGTTATCTCTTTTGTCGAAAATCAGCCGTTTTTGCTCGAACAATAAATGCCTCCAAATGGTATTTATTTCACTTCCCGAGCCCCTGGAAGCATGAAAATCACTTTAAACATGCTAATTTTAGCTCTAACACTGATGATCCACCTACAAATGTGAACTGACGTTCAAAAATAAAACATTTGAAAACGGACCATTTTCCACATTTCTGAAGCATGACGTAATGGGGGGGTGTTATCTCTTTTGTCGAAAATCAGCCATTTTTGCTCGAACATTAAATGCCTCCAAATGGTATTTATTTCACTTCCCGAGCCCCTGGAAGCATGAAAATCACTTTAAACATGCTAATTTTAGCTCTAACACTGATGATCCACCTACAAATGTGAACTGACGTTCAAAAATAAAACATTTGAAAACGGACCATTTTCCACATTTCTGAAGCATGACGTAATGGGGGGGTGTTATCTCTTTTGTCGAAAATCATCCGTTTTTGCTCGAACATTAAATGCCTCCAAATGGTATTTAATTAACTTCCCGAGCCCCTGGAAGCATGAAAATCACTTTAAACATGCTAATTTTAGCTCTAACACTGATGATCCACCTACAAATGTGAACTGACGTTCAAAAATAAAACATTTGAAAACGGACCATTTTCCACATTTCTGAAGCATGACGTAATGGGGGGTGTTATCTCTTTTGTCGAAAATCAGCCGTTTTTGCTCGAACATTAAATGCCTCCAAATGGTATTTAATTAACTTCCCGAGCCCCTGGAAGCATGAAAATCACTTTAAACATGCAAATTTTAGCTCTAACACTGATGATCCACCTACAAATGTGAACTGACGTTCAAAAATAAAACATTTGAAAACGGACCATTTTCCACATTTCTGAAGCATGACGTAATGGGGGGGTGTTATCTCTTTTGTCGAAAATCAGCCGTTTTTGCTCGAACATTAAATGCCTCCAAATGGTATTTATTTCACTTCCCGAGCCCCTGGAAGCATGAAAATCACTTTAAACATGCTAATTTTAGCTCTAACACTGATGATCCACCTACAAATGTGAACTGACGTTCAAAAATAAAACATTTGAAAACGGACCATTTTCCACATTTCTGAAGCATGACGTAATGGGGGGGTGTTATCTCTTTTGTCGAAAATCAGCCGTTTTTGCTCGAACATTAAATGCCTCCAAATGGTATTTAATTAACTTCCCGAGCCCCTGGAAGCATGAAAATCACTTTAAACATGCAAATTTTAGCTCTAACACTGATGATCCACCTACAAATGTGAACTGACGTTCAAAAATAAAACATTTGAAAACGGACCATTTTCCACATTTCTGAAGCATGACGTAATGGGGGGGTGTTATCTCTTTTGTCGAAAATCAGCCGTTTTTGCTCGAACATTAAATGCCTCCAAATGGTATTTATTTCACTTCCCGAGCCCCAGGAAGCATGAAAATCACTTTAAACATGCTAATTTTAGCTCTAACACTGATGATCCACCTACAAATGTGAACTGACGTTCAAAAATAAAACATTTGAAAACGGACCATTTTCCACATTTCTGAAGCATGACGTAATGGGGGGGTGTTATCTCTTTTGTCGAATATCAGCCGTTTTTGCTCGTACATTAAATGCCTCCAAATGGTATTTATTTCACTTCCCGAGCCCCTGGAAGCATGAAAATCACTTTAAACATGCTAATTTTAGCTCTAACACTGATGATCCACCTACAAATGTGAACTGACTTTCAAAAATAAAACATTTGAAAACAGACCATTTTCCACATTTCTGAAGCATGACGTAATGGGGGGGTGTTATCTCTTTTGTCGAAAATCAGCCGTTTTTGCTCGAACATTAAATGCCTCCAAATGGTATTTAATTAACTTCCCGGGGTGAAGAAACCCTTTTTGAGAACTCAGAGTGAGTAAATTGGCCATTTTCATGCACTTTTAAGTATTCCATAAATCTTGTGTTTTGGGCCCCTGGAAGCATGAAAATCACTTTAAACATGCTAATTTTAGCTCTAACACTGATGATCCACCTACAAATGTGAACTGACGTTCAAAAATAAAACATTTGAAAACGGACCATTTTCCACATTTCTGAAGCATGACGTAATGGGGGGGTGTTATCTCTTTTGTCGAAAATCAGCCGTTTTTGCTCGAACATTAAATGCCTCCAAATGGTATTTAATTAACTTCCCGAGCCGCTGGAAGCATGAAAATCACTTTAAACATGCTAATTTTAGCTCTAACACTGATGATCCACCTACAAATGTGAACTGACGTTCAAAAATAAAACATTTGAAAACGGACCATTTTCCACATTTCTGAAGCATGACGTAATGGGGGGTGTTATCTCTTTTGTCGAAAATCAGCCGTTTTTGCTCGAACATTAAATGCCTCCAAATGGTATTTAATTAACTTCCCGGGGTGAAGAAACCCTTTTTGAGAACTCAGAGTGAGTAAATTGGCCATTTTCATGCACTTTTAACCATTCCATAAATCTTGTGTTTTGGGCCCCTGGAAGCATGAAAATCACTTTAAACATGCTAATTTTAGCTCTAACACTGATGATCCACCTACAAATGTGAACTGACGTTCAAAAATAAAACATTTGAAAACGGACCATTTTCCACATTTCTGAAGCATGACGTAATGGGGGGTGTTATCTCTTTTGTCGAAAATCAGCCATTTTTGCTCGAACATTAAATGCCTCCAAATGGTATTTATTTCACTTCCCGAGCCCCTGGAAGCATGAAAATCACTTTAAACATGCTAATTTTAGCTCTAACACTGATGATCCACCTACAAATGTGAACTGACGTTCAAAAATAAAACATTTGAAAACGGACCATTTTCCACATTTCTGAAGCATGACGTAATGGGAGGGTGTTATCTCTTTTGTCGAAAATCAGCCGTTTTTGCTCGAACATTAAATGCCTCCAAATGGTATTTATTTCACTTCCCGAGCCCCTGGAAGCATGAAAATCACTTTAAACATGCTAATTTTAGCTCTAACACTGATGATCCACCTACAAATGTGAACTGACGTTCAAAAATAAAACATTTGAAAACGGACCATTTTCCACATTTCTGAAGCATGACGTAATGGGGGGGTGTTATCTCTTTTGTCGAAAATCAGCCGTTTTTGCTCGAACATTAAATGCCTCCAAATGGTATTTAATTAACTTCCCGAGCCCCTGGAAGCATGAAAATCACTTTAAACATGCTAATTTTAGCTCTAACACTGATGATCCACCTACAAATGTGAACTGACGTTCAAAAATAAAACATTTGAAAACGGACCATTTTCCACATTTCTGAAGCATGACGTAATGGGGGCGGTGTTATCTCTTTTGTCGAAAATCAGCCGTTTTTGCTCGAACATTAAATGCCTCCAAATGGTATTTAATTAACTTCCCGGGGTGAAGAAACCCTTTTTGAGAACTCAGAGTGAGTAAATTGGCCATTTTCATGCACTTTTAACCATTCCATAAATCTTGTGTTTTGGGCCCCTGGAAGCATGAAAATCACTTTAAACATGCTAATTTTAGCTCTAACACTGATGATCCACCTACAAATGTGAACTGACGTTCAAAAATAAAACATTTGAAAACGGACCATTTTCCACATTTCTGAAGCATGACGTAATGGGGGGGTGTTATCTCTTTTGTCGAAAATCAGCCGTTTTTGCTCGAACATTAAATGCCTCCAAATGGTATTTAATTAACTTCCCGGGGTGAAGAAACCCTTTTTGAGAACTCAGAGTGAGTAAATTGGCCATTTTCATGCACTTTTAACTATTCCATAAATCTTGTGTTTTGGGCCCCTGGAAGCATGAAAATCACTTTAAACATGCTAATTTTAGCTCTAACACTGATGATCCACCTACAAATGTGAACTGACGTTCAAAAATAAAACATTTGAAAACGGACCATTTTCCACATTTCTGAAGCATGACGTAATGGGGGGGTGTTATCTCTTTTGTTGAAAATCAGCCGTTTTAGCTCGAACATTAAATGCCTCCAAATGGTATTTAATCAACTTCCCGAGCCCCTGGAAGCATGAAAATCACTTTAAACATGCTAATTTTAGCTCTAACACTGATGATCCACCTACAAATGTGAACTGATGTTCAAAAATAAAACATTTGAAAACGGACCATTTTCCACATTTCTGAAGCATGACGTAATGGGGGGGTGTTATCTCTTTTGTCGAAAATCAGCCGTTTTTGCTCGAACATTAAATGCCTCCAAATGGTATTTAATTAACTTCCCGGGGTGAAGAAACCCTTTTTGAGAACTCAGAGTGAGTAAATTGGCCATTTTCATGCACTTTTAACCATTCCATAAATCTTGTGTTTTGGGCCCCTGGAAGCATGAAAATCACTTTAAACATGCTAATTTTAGCTCTAACACTCATGATCCACCTACAAATGTGAACTGACGTTCAAAAATAAAACATTTGAAAACGGACCATTTTCCACATTTCTGAAGCATGACGTAATGGGGGGGTGTTATCTCTTTTGTCGAAAATCAGCCGTTTTTGCTCGAACATTAAATGCCTCCAAATGGTATTTATTTCACTTCCCGAGCCCCTGGAAGCATGAAAATCACTTTAAACATGCTAATTTTAGCTCTAACACTGATGATCCACCTACAAATGTGAACTGACGTTAAAAAAAAAAACATTTGAAAACGGACCATTTTCCACATTTCTGAAGCATGACGTAATGGGGGGGTGTTATCTCTTTTGTCGAAAATCAGCCGTTTTTGCTCGAACAATAAATGCCTCCAAATGGTATTTATTTCACTTCCCGAGCCCCTGGAAGCATGAAAATCACTTTAAACATGCTAATTTTAGCTCTAACACTGATGATCCACCTACAAATGTGAACTGACGTTCAAAAATAAAACATTTGAAAACGGACCATTTTCCACATTTCTGAAGCATGACGTAATGGGGGGGTGTTATCTCTTTTGTCGAAAATCAGCCATTTTTGCTCGAACATTAAATGCCTCCAAATGGTATTTATTTCACTTCCCAAGCCCCTGGAAGCATGAAAATCACTTTAAACATGCTAATTTTAGCTCTAACACTGATGATCCACCTACAAATGTGAACTGACGTTCAAAAATAAAACATTTGAAAACGGACCATTTTCCACATTTCTGAAGCATGACGTAATGGGGGGGTGTTATCTCTTTTGTCGAAAATCATCCGTTTTTGCTCGAACATTAAATGCCTCCAAATGGTATTTAATTAACTTCCCGAGCCCCTGGAAGCATGAAAATCACTTTAAACATGCTAATTTTAGCTCTAACACTGATGATCCACCTACAAATGTGAACTGACGTTCAAAAATAAAACATTTGAAAACGGACCATTTTCCACATTTCTGAAGCATGACGTAATGGGGGGGTGTTATCTCTTTTGTCGAAAATCAGCCGTTTTTGCTCGAACATTAAATGCCTCCAAATGGTATTTATTTCACTTCCCGAGCCCCTGGAAGCATGAAAATCACTTTAAACATGCTAATTTTAGCTCTAACACTGATGATCCACCTACAAATGTGAACTGACGTTCAAAAATAAAACATTTGAAAACGGACCATTTTCCACATTTCTGAAGCATGACGTAATGGGGGGGTGTTATCTCTTTTGTCGAAAATCAGCCGTTTTTGCTCGAACATTAAATGCCTCCAAATGGTATTTAATTAACTTCCCGAGCCCCTGGAAGCATGAAAATCACTTTAAACATGCAAATTTTAGCTCTAACACTGATGATCCACCTACAAATGTGAACTGACGTTCAAAAATAAAACATTTGAAAACGGACCATTTTCCACATTTCTGAAGCATGACGTAATGGGGGGGTGTTATCTCTTTTGTCGAAAATCAGCCGTTTTTGCTCGAACATTAAATGCCTCCAAATGGTATTTATTTCACTTCCCGAGCCCCAGGAAGCATGAAAATCACTTTAAACATGCTAATTTTTAGCTCTAACACTGATGATCCACCTACAAATGTGAACTGACGTTCAAAAATAAAACATTTGAAAACGGACCATTTTCCACATTTCTGAAGCATGACGTAATGGGGGGGTGTTATCTCTTTTGTCGAATATCAGCCGTTTTTGCTCGTACATTAAATGCCTCCAAATGGTATTTATTTCACTTCCCGAGCCCCTGGAAGCATGAAAATCACTTTAAACATGCTAATTTTAGCTCTAACACTGATGATCCACCTACAAATGTGAACTGACTTTCAAAAATAAAACATTTGAAAACAGACCATTTTCCACATTTCTGAAGCATGACGTAATGGGGGGGTGTTATCTCTTTTGTCGAAAATCAGCCGTTTTTGCTCGAACATTAAATGCCTCCAAATGGTATTTAATTAACTTCCCGGGGTGAAGAAACCCTTTTTGAGAACTCAGAGTGAGTAAATTGGCCATTTTCATGCACTTTTAAGTATTCCATAAATCTTGTGTTTTGGGCCCCTGGAAGCATGAAAATCACTTTAAACATGCTAATTTTAGCTCTAACACTGATGATCCACCTACAAATGTGAACTGACGTTCAAAAATAAAACATTTGAAAACGGACCATTTTCCACATTTCTGAAGCATGACGTAATGGGGGGGTGTTATCTCTTTTGTCGAAAATCAGCCGTTTTTGCTCGAACATTAAATGCCTCCAAATGGTATTTAATTAACTTCCCGAGCCGCTGGAAGCATGAAAATCACTTTAAACATGCTAATTTTAGCTCTAACACTGATGATCCACCTACAAATGTGAACTGACGTTCAAAAATAAAACATTTGAAAACGGACCATTTTCCACATTTCTGAAGCATGACGTAATGGGGGGTGTTATCTCTTTTGTCGAAAATCAGCCGTTTTTGCTCGAACATTAAATGCCTCCAAATGGTATTTAATTAACTTCCCGGGGTGAAGAAACCCTTTTTGAGAACTCAGAGTGAGTAAATTGGCCATTTTCATGCACTTTTAACCATTCCATAAATCTTGTGTTTTGGGCCCCTGGAAGCATGAAAATCACTTTAAACATGCTAATTTTAGCTCTAACACTGATGATCCACCTACAAATGTGAACTGACGTTCAAAAATAAAACATTTGAAAACGGACCATTTTCCACATTTCTGAAGCATGACGTAATGGGGGGTGTTATCTCTTTTGTCGAAAATCAGCCATTTTTGCTCGAACATTAAATGCCTCCAAATGGTATTTATTTCACTTCCCGAGCCCCTGGAAGCATGAAAATCACTTTAAACATGCTAATTTTAGCTCTAACACTGATGATCCACCTACAAATGTGAACTGACGTTCAAAAATAAAACATTTGAAAACGGACCATTTTCCACATTTCTGAAGCATGACGTAATGGGAGGGTGTTATCTCTTTTGTCGAAAATCAGCCGTTTTTGCTCGAACATTAAATGCCTCCAAATGGTATTTATTTCACTTCCCGAGCCCCTGGAAGCATGAAAATCACTTTAAACATGCTAATTTTAGCTCTAACACTGATGATCCACCTACAAATGTGAACTGACGTTCAAAAATAAAACATTTGAAAACGGACCATTTTCCACATTTCTGAAGCATGACGTAATGGGGGGGTGTTATCTCTTTTGTCGAAAATCAGCCGTTTTTGCTCGAACATTAAATGCCTCCAAATGGTATTTAATTAACTTCCCGAGCCCCTGGAAGCATGAAAATCACTTTAAACATGCTAATTTTAGCTCTAACACTGATGATCCACCTACAAATGTGAACTGACGTTCAAAAATAAAACATTTGAAAACGGACCATTTTCCACATTTCTGAAGCATGACGTAATGGGGGCGGTGTTATCTCTTTTGTCGAAAATCAGCCGTTTTTGCTCGAACATTAAATGCCTCCAAATGGTATTTAATTAACTTCCCGGGGTGAAGAAACCCTTTTTGAGAACTCAGAGTGAGTAAATTGGCCATTTTCATGCACTTTTAACCATTCCATAAATCTTGTGTTTTGGGCCCCTGGAAGCATGAAAATCACTTTAAACATGCTAATTTTAGCTCTAACACTGATGATCCACCTACAAATGTGAACTGACGTTCAAAAATAAAACATTTGAAAACGGACCATTTTCCACATTTCTGAAGCATGACGTAATGGGGGGGTGTTATCTCTTTTGTCGAAAATCAGCCGTTTTTGCTCGAACATTAAATGCCTCCAAATGGTATTTAATTAACTTCCCGGGGTGAAGAAACCCTTTTTGAGAACTCAGAGTGAGTAAATTGGCCATTTTCATGCACTTTTAACTATTCCATAAATCTTGTGTTTTGGGCCCCTGGAAGCATGAAAATCACTTTAAACATGCTAATTTTAGCTCTAACACTGATGATCCACCTACAAATGTGAACTGACGTTCAAAAATAAAACATTTGAAAACGGACCATTTTCCACATTTCTGAAGCATGACGTAATGGGGGGGTGTTATCTCTTTTGTTGAAAATCAGCCGTTTTAGCTCGAACATTAAATGCCTCCAAATGGTATTTAATCAACTTCCCGAGCCCCTGGAAGCATGAAAATCACTTTAAACATGCTAATTTTAGCTCTAACACTGATGATCCACCTACAAATGTGAACTGATGTTCAAAAATAAAACATTTGAAAACGGACCATTTTCCACATTTCTGAAGCATGACGTAATGGGGGGGTGTTATCTCTTTTGTCGAAAATCAGCCGTTTTTGCTCGAACATTAAATGCCTCCAAATGGTATTTAATTAACTTCCCGGGGTGAAGAAACCCTTTTTGAGAACTCAGAGTGAGTAAATTGGCCATTTTCATGCACTTTTAACCATTCCATAAATCTTGTGTTTTGGGCCCCTGGAAGCATGAAAATCACTTTAAACATGCTAATTTTAGCTCTAACACTCATGATCCACCTACAAATGTGAACTGACGTTCAAAAATAAAACATTTGAAAACGGACCATTTTCCACATTTCTGAAGCATGACGTAATGGGGGGGTGTTATCTCTTTTGTCGAAAATCAGCCGTTTTTGCTCGAACATTAAATGCCTCCAAATGGTATTTATTTCACTTCCCGAGCCCCTGGAAGCATGAAAATCACTTTAAACATGCTAATTTTAGCTCTAACACTGATGATCCACCTACAAATGTGAACTGACGTTAAAAAAAAAAACATTTGAAAACGGACCATTTTCCACATTTCTGAAGCATGACGTAATGGGGGGGTGTTATCTCTTTTGTCGAAAATCAGCCGTTTTTGCTCGAACAATAAATGCCTCCAAATGGTATTTATTTCACTTCCCGAGCCCCTGGAAGCATGAAAATCACTTTAAACATGCTAATTTTAGCTCTAACACTGATGATCCACCTACAAATGTGAACTGACGTTCAAAAATAAAACATTTGAAAACGGACCATTTTCCACATTTCTGAAGCATGACGTAATGGGGGGGTGTTATCTCTTTTGTCGAAAATCAGCCATTTTTGCTCGAACATTAAATGCCTCCAAATGGTATTTATTTCACTTCCCAAGCCCCTGGAAGCATGAAAATCACTTTAAACATGCTAATTTTAGCTCTAACACTGATGATCCACCTACAAATGTGAACTGACGTTCAAAAATAAAACATTTGAAAACGGACCATTTTCCACATTTCTGAAGCATGACGTAATGGGGGGGTGTTATCTCTTTTGTCGAAAATCATCCGTTTTTGCTCGAACATTAAATGCCTCCAAATGGTATTTAATTAACTTCCCGAGCCCCTGGAAGCATGAAAATCACTTTAAACATGCTAATTTTAGCTCTAACACTGATGATCCACCTACAAATGTGAACTGACGTTCAAAAATAAAACATTTGAAAACGGACCATTTTCCACATTTCTGAAGCATGACGTAATGGGGGGTGTTATCTCTTTTGTCGAAAATCAGCCGTTTTTGCTCGAACATTAAATGCCTCCAAATGGTATTTAATTAACTTCCCGAGCCCCTGGAAGCATGAAAATCACTTTAAACATGCAAATTTTAGCTCTAACACTGATGATCCACCTACAAATGTGAACTGACGTTCAAAAATAAAACATTTGAAAACGGACCATTTTCCACATTTCTGAAGCATGACGTAATGGGGGGGGTGTTATCTCTTTTGTCGAAAATCAGCCGTTTTTGCTCGAACATTAAATGCCTCCAAATGGTATTTATTTCACTTCCCGAGCCCCTGGAAGCATGAAAATCACTTTAAACATGCTAATTTTAGCTCTAACACTGATGATCCACCTACAAATGTGAACTGACGTTCAAAAATAAAACATTTGAAAACGGACCATTTTCCACATTTCTGAAGCATGACGTAATGGGGGGGTGTTATCTCTTTTGTCGAAAA
Source organism: Lissotriton vulgaris (assembly GCF_964263255.1). Classification (NCBI taxonomy): domain Eukaryota; kingdom Metazoa; phylum Chordata; class Amphibia; order Caudata; family Salamandridae; genus Lissotriton; species Lissotriton vulgaris. The sequence continues at coordinate 103,527 of NW_028254811.1, forward strand.
TCAGCCGTTTTTGCTCGAACATTAAATGCCTCCAAATGGTATTTAATTAACTTCCCGAGCCCCTGGAAGCATGAAAATCACTTTAAACATGCAAATTTTAGCTCTAACACTGATGATCCACCTACAAATGTGAACTGACGTTCAAAAATAAAACATTTGAAAACGGACCATTTTCCACATTTCTGAAGCATGACGTAATGGGGGGGTGTTATCTCTTTTGTCGAAAATCAGCCGTTTTTGCTCGAACATTAAATGCCTCCAAATGGTATTTATTTCACTTCCCGAGCCCCAGGAAGCATGAAAATCACTTTAAACATGCTAATTTTAGCTCTAACACTGATGATCCACCTACAAATGTGAACTGACGTTCAAAAATAAAACATTTGAAAACGGACCATTTTCCACATTTCTGAAGCATGACGTAATGGGGGGGTGTTATCTCTTTTGTCGAATATCAGCCGTTTTTGCTCGTACATTAAATGCCTCCAAATGGTATTTATTTCACTTCCCGAGCCCCTGGAAGCATGAAAATCACTTTAAACATGCTAATTTTAGCTCTAACACTGATGATCCACCTACAAATGTGAACTGACTTTCAAAAATAAAACATTTGAAAACAGACCATTTTCCACATTTCTGAAGCATGACGTAATGGGGGGGTGTTATCTCTTTTGTCGAAAATCAGCCGTTTTTGCTCGAACATTAAATGCCTCCAAATGGTATTTAATTAACTTCCCGGGGTGAAGAAACCCTTTTTGAGAACTCAGAGTGAGTAAATTGGCCATTTTCATGCACTTTTAAGTATTCCATAAATCTTGTGTTTTGGGCCCCTGGAAGCATGAAAATCACTTTAAACATGCTAATTTTAGCTCTAACACTGATGATCCACCTACAAATGTGAACTGACGTTCAAAAATAAAACATTTGAAAACGGACCATTTTCCACATTTCTGAAGCATGACGTAATGGGGGGGTGTTATCTCTTTTGTTGAAAATCAGCCGTTTTAGCTCGAACATTAAATGCCTCCAAATGGTATTTAATCAACTTCCCGAGCCCCTGGAAGCATGAAAATCACTTTAAACATGCTAATTTTAGCTCTAACACTGATGATCCACCTACAAATGTGAACTGATGTTCAAAAATAAAACATTTGAAAACGGACCATTTTCCACATTTCTGAAGAATGACGTAATGGGGGCGGTGTTATCTCTTTTGTCGAAAATCAGCCGTTTTTGCTCGAACATTAAATGCCTCCAAATGGTATTTAATTAACTTCCCGGGGTGAAGAAACCCTTTTTGAGAACTCAGAGTGAGTAAATTGGCCATTTTCATGCACTTTTAACCATTCCATAAATCTTGTGTTTTGGGCCCCTGGAAGCATGAAAATCACTTTAAACATTCTAATTTTAGCTCTAACACTGATGATCCACCTACAAATGTGAACTGACGTTCAAAAATAAAACATTTGAAAACGGACCATTTTCCACATTTCTGAAGCATGACGTAATGGGGGGGTGTTATCTCTTTTGTCGAAAATCAGCCGTTTTTGCTCGAACATTAAATGCCTCCAAATGGTATTTAATTAACTTCCCGAGCCGCTGGAAGCATGAAAATCACTTTAAACATGCTAATTTTAGCTCTAACACTGATGATCCACCTACAAATGTGAACTGACGTTCAAAAATAAAACATTTGAAAACGGACCATTTTCCACATTTCTGAAGCATGACGTAATGGGGGGTGTTATCTCTTTTGTCGAAAATCAGCCGTTTTTGCTCGAACATTAAATGCCTCCAAATGGTATTTAATTAACTTCCCGGGGTGAAGAAACCCTTTTTGAGAACTCAGAGTGAGTAAATTGGCCATTTTCATGCACTTTTAACCATTCCATAAATCTTGTGTTTTGGGCCCCTGGAAGCATGAAAATCACTTTAAACATGCTAATTTTAGCTCTAACACTGATGATCCACCTACAAATGTGAACTGACGTTCAAAAATAAAACATTTGAAAACGGACCATTTTCCACATTTCTGAAGCATGACGTAATGGGGGGTGTTATCTCTTTTGTCGAAAATCAGCCATTTTTGCTCGAACATTAAATGCCTCCAAATGGTATTTATTTCACTTCCCGAGCCCCTGGAAGCATGAAAATCACTTTAAACATGCTAATTTTAGCTCTAACACTGATGATCCACCTACAAATGTGAACTGACGTTCAAAAATAAAACATTTGAAAACGGACCATTTTCCACATTTCTGAAGCATGACGTAATGGGAGGGTGTTATCTCTTTTGTCGAAAATCAGCCGTTTTTGCTCGAACATTAAATGCCTCCAAATGGTATTTATTTCACTTCCCGAGCCCCTGGAAGCATGAAAATCACTTTAAACATGCTAATTTTAGCTCTAACACTGATGATCCACCTACAAATGTGAACTGACGTTCAAAAATAAAACATTTGAAAACGGACCATTTTCCACATTTCTGAAGCATGACGTAATGGGGGGGTGTTATCTCTTTTGTCGAAAATCAGCCGTTTTTGCTCGAACATTAAATGCCTCCAAATGGTATTTAATTAACTTCCGGGGGTGAAGAAACCCTTTTTGAGAACTCAGAGTGAGTAAATTGGCCATTTTCATGCACTTTTAACCATTCCATAAATCTTGTGTTTTGGGCCCCTGGAAGCATGAAAATAACTTTAAACATGCAAATTTTAGCTCTAACACTGATGATCCACCTACAAATGTGAACTGACGTTCAAAAATAAAACATTTGAAAACGGACCATTTTCCACATTTCTGAAGCATGACGTAATGGGGGGGTGTTATCTCTTTTGTCGAAAATCAGCCGTTTTTGCTCGAACATTAAATGCCTCCAAATGGTATTTAATTAACTTCCCGGGGTGAAGAAACCCTTTTTGAGAACTCAGAGTGAGTAAATTGGCCATTTTCATGCACTTTTAACCATTCCATAAATCTTGTGTTTTGGGCCCCTGGAAGCATGAAAATCACTTTAAACATGCTAATTTTAGCTCTAACACTGATGATCCACCTACAAATGTGAACTGACGTTCAAAAATAAAACATTTGAAAACGGACCATTTTCCACATTTCTGAAGCATGACGTAATGGGGGGGTGTTATCTCTTTTGTCGAAAATCAGCCGTTTTTGCTCGAACATTAAATGCCTCCAAATGGTATTTAATTAACTTCCCGGGGTGAAGAAACCCTTTTTGAGAACTGAGAGTGAGTAAATTGGCCATTTTCATGCACTTTTAACCATTCCATAAATCTTGTGTTTTGGGCCCCTGGAAGCATGAAAATCACTTTAAACATGCTAATTTTAGCTCTAACACTGATGATCCACCTACAAATGTGAACTGACGTTCAAAAATAAAACATTTGAAAACGGACCATTTTCCACATTTCTGAAGCATGACGTAATGGGGGGGTGTTATCTCTTTTGTCGAAAATCAGCCGTTTTTGCTCGAACATTAAATGCCTCCAAATGGTATTTAATTAACTTCCCGAGCCCCTGGAAGCATGAAAATCACTTTAAACATGCTAATTTTAGCTCTAACACTGATGATCCACCTACAAATGTGAACTGACGTTCAAAAATAAAACATTTGAAAACGGACCATTTTCCACATTTTTGAAGCATGACGTAATGGGGGCGGTGTTATCTCTTTTGTCGAAAATCAGCCGTTTTTGCTCGAACATTAAATGCCTCCAAATGGTATTTAATTAACTTCCCGGGGTGAAGAAACCCTTTTTGAGAACTCAGAGTGAGTAAATTGGCCATTTTCATGCACTTTTAACCATTCCATAAATCTTGTGTTTTGGGCCCCTGGAAGCATGAAATTCACTTTAAACATGCTAATTTTAGCTCTAACACTGATGATCCACCTACAAATGTGAACTGACGTTCAAAAATAAAACATTTGAAAACGGACCATTTTCCACATTTCTGAAGCATGACGTAATGGGGGGGTGTTATCTCTTTTGTCGAAAATCAGCCGTTTTTGCTCGAACATTAAATGCCTCCAAATGGTATTTAATTAACTTCCCGGGGTGAAGAAACCCTTTTTGAGAACTCAGAGTGAGTAAATTGGCCATTTTCATGCACTTTTAACTATTCCATAAATCTTGTGTTTTGGGCCCCTGGAAGCATGAAAATCACTTTAAACATGCTAATTTTAGCTCTAACACTGATGATCCACCTACAAATGTGAACTGACGTTCAAAAATAAAACATTTGAAAACGGACCATTTTCCACATTTCTGAAGCATGACGTAATGGGGGGGTGTTATCTCTTTTGTTGAAAATCAGCCGTTTTAGCTCGAACATTAAATGCCTCCAAATGGTATTTAATCAACTTCCCGAGCCCCTGGAAGCATGAAAATCACTTTAAACATGCTAATTTTAGCTCTAACACTGATGATCCACCTACAAATGTGAACTGATGTTCAAAAATAAAACATTTGAAAACGGACCATTTTCCACATTTCTGAAGCATGACGTAATGGGGGGGTGTTATCTCTTTTGTCGAAAATCAGCCGTTTTTGCTCGAACATTAAATGCCTCCAAATGGTATTTAATTAACTTCCCGGGGTGAAGAAACCCTTTTTGAGAACTCAGAGTGAGTAAATTGGCCATTTTCATGCACTTTTAACCATTCCATAAATCTTGTGTTTTGGGCCCCTGGAAGCATGAAAATCACTTTAAACATGCTAATTTTAGCTCTAACACTCATGATCCACCTACAAATGTGAACTGACGTTCAAAAATAAAACATTTGAAAACGGACCATTTTCCACATTTCTGAAGCATGACGTAATGGGGGGGTGTTATCTCTTTTGTCGAAAATCAGCCGTTTTTGCTCGAACATTAAATGCCTCCAAATGGTATTTATTTCACTTCCCGAGCCCCTGGAAGCATGAAAATCACTTTAAACATGCTAATTTTAGCTCTAACACTGATGATCCACCTACAAATGTGAACTGACGTTAAAAAAAAAAACATTTGAAAACGGACCATTTTCCACATTTCTGAAGCATGACGTAATGGGGGGGTGTTATCTCTTTTGTCGAAAATCAGCCGTTTTTGCTCGAACAATAAATGCCTCCAAATCGTATTTATTTCACTTCCCGAGCCCCTGGAAGCATGAAAATCACTTTAAACATGCTAATTTTAGCTCTAACACTGATGATCCACCTACAAATGTGAACTGACGTTCAAAAATAAAACATTTGAAAACGGACCATTTTCCACATTTCTGAAGCATGACGTAATGGGGGGGTGTTATCTCTTTTGTCGAAAATCAGCCATTTTTGCTCGAACATTAAATGCCTCCAAATGGTATTTATTTCACTTCCCGAGCCCCTGGAAGCATGAAAATCACTTTAAACATGCTAATTTTAGCTCTAACACTGATGATCCACCTACAAATGTGAACTGACGTTCAAAAATAAAACATTTGAAAACGGACCATTTTCCACATTTCTGAAGCATGACGTAATGGGGGGGTGTTATCTCTTTTGTCGAAAATCATCCGTTTTTGCTCGAACATTAAATGCCTCCAAATGGTATTTAATTAACTTCCCGAGCCCCTGGAAGCATGAAAATCACTTTAAACATGCTAATTTTAGCTCTAACACTGATGATCCACCTACAAATGTGAACTGACGTTCAAAAATAAAACATTTGAAAACGGACCATTTTCCACATTTCTGAAGCATGACGTAATGGGGGGTGTTATCTCTTTTGTCGAAAATCAGCCGTTTTTGCTCGAACATTAAATGCCTCCAAATGGTATTTAATTAACTTCCCGAGCCCCTGGAAGCATGAAAATCACTTTAAACATGCAAATTTTAGCTCTAACACTGATGATCCACCTACAAATGTGAACTGACGTTCAAAAATAAAACATTTGAAAACGGACCATTTTCCACATTTCTGAAGCATGACGTAATGGGGGGGTGTTATCTCTTTTGTCGAAAATCAGCCGTTTTTGCTCGAACATTAAATGCCTCCAAATGGTATTTATTTCACTTCCCGAGCCCCTGGAAGCATGAAAATCACTTTAAACATGCTAATTTTAGCTCTAACACTGATGATCCACCTACAAATGTGAACTGACGTTCAAAAATAAAACATTTGAAAACGGACCATTTTCCACATTTCTGAAGCATGACGTAATGGGGGGGTGTTATCTCTTTTGTCGAAAATCAGCCGTTTTTGCTCGAACATTAAATGCCTCCAAATGGTATTTAATTAACTTCCCGAGCCCCTGGAAGCATGAAAATCACTTTAAACATGCAAATTTTAGCTCTAACACTGATGATCCACCTACAAATGTGAACTGACGTTCAAAAATAAAACATTTGAAAACGGACCATTTTCCACATTTCTGAAGCATGACGTAATGGGGGGGTGTTATCTCTTTTGTCGAAAATCAGCCGTTTTTGCTCGAACATTAAATGCCTCCAAATGGTATTTATTTCACTTCCCGAGCCCCAGGAAGCATGAAAATCACTTTAAACATGCTAATTTTAGCTCTAACACTGATGATCCACCTACAAATGTGAACTGACGTTCAAAAATAAAACATTTGAAAACGGACCATTTTCCACATTTCTGAAGCATGACGTAATGGGGGGGTGTTATCTCTTTTGTCGAATATCAGCCGTTTTTGCTCGTACATTAAATGCCTCCAAATGGTATTTATTTCACTTCCCGAGCCCCTGGAAGCATGAAAATCACTTTAAACATGCTAATTTTAGCTCTAACACTGATGATCCACCTACAAATGTGAACTGACTTTCAAAAATAAAACATTTGAAAACAGACCATTTTCCACATTTCTGAAGCATGACGTAATGGGGGGGTGTTATCTCTTTTGTCGAAAATCAGCCGTTTTTGCTCGAACATTAAATGCCTCCAAATGGTATTTAATTAACTTCCCGGGGTGAAGAAACCCTTTTTGAGAACTCAGAGTGAGTAAATTGGCCATTTTCATGCACTTTTAACTATTCCATAAATCTTGTGTTTTGGGCCCCTGGAAGCATGAAAATCACTTTAAACATGCTAATTTTAGCTCTAACACTGATGATCCACCTACAAATGTGAACTGACGTTCAAAAATAAAACATTTGAAAACGGACCATTTTCCACATTTCTGAAGCATGACGTAATGGGGGGGTGTTATCTCTTTTGTTGAAAATCAGCCGTTTTAGCTCGAACATTAAATGCCTCCAAATGGTATTTAATCAACTTCCCGAGCCCCTGGAAGCATGAAAATCACTTTAAACATGCTAATTTTAGCTCTAACACTGATGATCCACCTACAAATGTGAACTGATGTTCAAAAATAAAACATTTGAAAACGGACCATTTTCCACATTTCTGAAGCATGACGTAATGGGGGCGGTGTTATCTCTTTTGTCGAAAATCAGCCGTTTTTGCTCGAACATTAAATGCCTCCAAATGGTATTTAATTAACTTCCCGGGGTGAAGAAACCCTTTTTGAGAACTCAGAGTGAGTAAATTGGCCATTTTCATGCACTTTTAACCATTCCATAAATCTTGTGTTTTGGGCCCCTGGAAGCATGAAAATCACTTTAAACATTCTAATTTTAGCTCTAACACTGATGATCCACCTACAAATGTGAACTGACGTTCAAAAATAAAACATTTGAAAACGGACCATTTTCCACATTTCTGAAGCATGACGTAATGGGGGGGTGTTATCTCTTTTGTCGAAAATCAGCCGTTTTTGCTCGAACATTAAATGCCTCCAAATGGTATTTAATTAACTTCCCGAGCCCCTGGAAGCATGAAAATCACTTTAAACATGCTAATTTTAGCTCTAACACTGATGATCCACCTACAAATGTGAACTGACGTTCAAAAATAAAACATTTGAAAACGGACCATTTTCCACATTTCTGAAGCATGACGTAATGGGAGGGTGTTATCTCTTTTGTCGAAAATCAGCCGTTTTTGCTCGAACATTAAATGCCTCCAAATGGTATTTATTTCACTTCCCGAGCCCCTGGAAGCATGAAAATCACTTTAAACATGCTAATTTTAGCTCTAACACTGATGATCCACCTACAAATGTGAACTGACGTTCAAAAATAAAACATTTGAAAACGGACCATTTTCCACATTTCTGAAGCATGACGTAATGGGGGGGTGTTATCTCTTTTGTCGAAAATCAGCCGTTTTTGCTCGAACATTAAATGCCTCCAAATGGTATTTAATTAACTTCCGGGGGTGAAGAAACCCTTTTTGAGAACTCAGAGTGAGTAAATTGGCCATTTTCATGCACTTTTAACCATTCCATAAATCTTGTGTTTTGGGCCCCTGGAAGCATGAAAATAACTTTAAACATGCAAATTTTAGCTCTAACACTGATGATCCACCTACAAATGTGAACTGACGTTCAAAAATAAAACATTTGAAAACGGACCATTTTCCACATTTCTGAAGCATGACGTAATGGGGGGGTGTTATCTCTTTTGTCGAAAATCAGCCGTTTTTGCTCGAACATTAAATGCCTCCAAATGGTATTTAATTAACTTCCCGGGGTGAAGAAACCCTTTTTGAGAACTCAGAGTGAGTAAATTGGCCATTTTCATGCACTTTTAACCATTCCATAAATCTTGTGTTTTGGGCCCCTGGAAGCATGAAAATAACTTTAAACATGCTAATTTTAGCTCTAACACTGATGATCCACCTACAAATGTGAACTGACGTTCAAAAATAAAACATTTGAAAACGGACCATTTTCCACATTTCTGAAGCATGACGTAATGGGGGGGTGTTATCTCTTTTGTCGAAAATCAGCCGTTTTTGCTCGAACATTAAATGCCTCCAAATGGTATTTAATTAACTTCCCGGGGTGAAGAAACCCTTTTTGAGAACTGAGAGTGAGTAAATTGGCCATTTTCATGCACTTTTAACCATTCCATAAATCTTGTGTTTTGGGCCCCTGGAAGCATGAAAATCACTTTAAACATGCTAATTTTAGCTCTAACACTGATGATCCACCTACAAATGTGAACTGACGTTCAAAAATAAAACATTTGAAAACGGACCATTTTCCACATTTCTGAAGCATGACGTAATGGGGGGGTGTTATCTCTTTTGTCGAAAATCAGCCGTTTTTGCTCGAACATTAAATGCCTCCAAATGGTATTTAATTAACTTCCCGGGGTGAAGAAACCCTTTTTGAGAACTCAGAGTGAGTAAATTGGCCATTTTCATGCACTTTTAACTATTCCATAAATCTTGTGTTTTGGGCCCCTGGAAGCATGAAAATCACTTTAAACATGCTAATTTTAGCTCTAACACTGATGATCCACCTACAAATGTGAACTGACGTTCAAAGATAAAACATTTGAAAACGGACCATTTTCCACATTTCTGAAGCATGACGTAATGGGGGGGTGTTATCTCTTTTGTTGAAAATCAGCCGTTTTAGCTCGAACATTAAATGCCTCCAAATGGTATTTAATCAACTTCCCGAGCCCCTGGAAGCATGAAAATCACTTTAAACATGCTAATTTTAGCTCTAACACTGATGATCCACCTACAAATGTGAACTGATGTTCAAAAATAAAACATTTGAAAACGGACCATTTTCCACATTTCTGAAGCATGACGTAATGGGGGGGTGTTATCTCTTTTGTCGAAAATCAGCCGTTTTTGCTCGAACATTAAATGCCTCCAAATGGTATTTCATTAACTTCCCGGGGTGAAGAAACCCTTTTTGAGAACTCAGAGTGAGTAAATTGGCCATTTTCATGCACTTTTAACCATTCCATAAATCTTGTGTTTTGGGCCCCTGGAAGCATGAAAATCACTTTAAACATGCTAATTTTAGCTCTAACACTCATGATCCACCTACAAATGTGAACTGACGTTCAAAAATAAAACATTTGAAAACGGACCATTTTCCACATTTCTGAAGCATGACGTAATGGGGGGGTGTTATCTCTTTTGTCGAAAATCAGCCGTTTTTGCTCGAACATTAAATGCCTCCAAATGGTATTTAATTAACTTCCCGGGGTGAAGAAACCCTTTTTGAGAACTCAGAGTGAGTAAATTGGCCATTTTCATGCACTTTTAACTATTCCATAAATCTTGTGTTTTGGGCCCCTGGAAGCATGAAAATCACTTTAAACATGCTAATTTTAGCTCTAACACTGATGATCCACCTACAAATGTGAACTGACGTTCAAAAATAAAACATTTGAAAACGGACCATTTTCCACATTTCTGAAGCATGACGTAATGGGGGGGTGTTATCTCTTTTGTTGAAAATCAGCCGTTTTAGCTCGAACATTAAATGCCTCCAAATGGTATTTAATCAACTTCCCGAGCCCCTGGAAGCATGAAAATCACTTTAAACATGCTAATTTTAGCTCTAACACTGATGATCCACCTACAAATGTGAACTGATGTTCAAAAATAAAACATTTGAAAACGGACCATTTTCCACATTTCTGAAGCATGACGTAATGGGGGGGTGTTATCTCTTTTGTCGAAAATCAGCCGTTTTTGCTCGAACATTAAATGCCTCCAAATGGTATTTAATTAACTTCCCGGGGTGAAGAAACCCTTTTTGAGAACTCAGAGTGAGTAAATTGGCCATTTTCATGCACTTTTAACCATTCCATAAATCTTGTGTTTTGGGCCCCTGGAAGCATGAAAATCACTTTAAACATGCTAATTTTAGCTCTAACACTCATGATCCACCTACAAATGTGAACTGACGTTCAAAAATAAAACATTTGAAAACGGACCATTTTCCACATTTCTGAAGCATGACGTAATGGGGGGGTGTTATCTCTTTTGTCGAAAATCAGCCGTTTTTGCTCGAACATTAAATGCCTCCAAATGGTATTTATTTCACTTCCCGAGCCCCTGGAAGCATGAAAATCACTTTAAACATGCTAATTTTAGCTCTAACACTGATGATCCACCTACAAATGAGAACTGACGTTCAAAAAAAAAACATTTGAAAACGGACCATTTTCCACATTTCTGAAGCATGACGTAATGGGGGGGTGTTATCTCTTTTGTCGAAAATCAGCCGTTTTTGCTCGAACAATAAATGCCTCCAAATGGTATTTATTTCACTTCCCGAGCCCCTGGAAGCATGAAAATCACTTTAAACATGCTAATTTTAGCTCTAACACTGATGATCCACCTACAAATGTGAACTGACGTTCAAAAATAAAACATTTGAAAACCGACCATTTTCCACATTTCTGAAGCATGACGTAATGGGGGGGTGTTATCTCTTTTGTCGAAAATCAGCCATTTTTGCTCGAACATTAAATGCCTCCAAATGGTATTTATTTCACTTCCCGAGCCCCTGGAAGCATGAAAATCACTTTAAACATGCTAATTTTAGCTCTAACACTGATGATCCACCTACAAATGTGAACTGACGTTCAAAAATAAAACATTTGAAAACGGACCATTTTCCACATTTCTGAAGCATGACGTAATGGGGGGGTGTTATCTCTTTTGTCGAAAATCATCCGTTTTTGCTCGAACATTAAATGCCTCCAAATGGTATTTAATTAACTTCCCGAGCCCCTGGAAGCATGAAAATCACTTTAAACATGCTAATTTTAGCTCTAACACTGATGATCCACCTACAAATGTGAACTGATGTTCAAAAATAAAACATTTGAAAACGGACCATTTTCCACATTTCTGAAGCATGACGTAATGGGGGGTGTTATCTCTTTTGTCGAAAATCAGCCGTTTTTGCTCGAACATTAAATGCCTCCAAATGGTATTTAATTAACTTCCCGAGCCCCTGGAAGCATGAAAATCACTTTAAACATGCAAATTTTAGCTCTAACACTGATGATCCACCTACAAATGTGAACTGACGTTCAAAAATAAAACATTTGAAAACGGACCATTTTCCACATTTCTGAAGCATGACGTAATGGGGGGGTGTTATCTCTTTTGTCGAAAATCAGCCGTTTTTGCTCGAACATTAAATGCCTCCAAATGGTATTTATTTCACTTCCCGAGCCCCTGGAAGCATGAAAATCACTTTAAACATGCTAATTTTAGCTCTAACACTGATGATCCACCTACAAATGTGAACTGACGTTCAAAAATAAAACATTTGAAAACGGACCATTTTCCACATTTCTGAAGCATGACGTAATGGGGGGGTGTTATCTCTTTTGTCGAAAATCAGCCGTTTTTGCTCGAACATTAAATGCCTCCAAATGGTATTTAATTAACTTCCCGAGCCCCTGGAAGCATGAAAATCACTTTAAACATGCAAATTTTAGCTCTAACACTGATGATCCACCTACAAATGTGAACTGACGTTCAAAAATAAAACATTTGAAAACGGACCATTTTCCACATTTCTGAAGCATGACGTAATGGGGGGGTGTTATCTCTTTTGTCGAAAATCAGCCGTTTTTGCTCGAACATTAAATGCCTCCAAATGGTATTTATTTCACTTCCCGAACCCCAGGAAGCATGAAAATCACTTTAAACATGCTAATTTTAGCTCTAACACTGATGATCCACCTACAAATGTGAACTGACGTTCAAAAATAAAACATTTGAAAACGGACCATTTTCCACATTTCTGAAGCATGACGTAATGGGGGGGTGTTATCTCTTTTGTCGAATATCAGCCGTTTTTGCTCGTACATTAAATGCCTCCAAATGGTATTTATTTCACTTCCCGAGCCCCTGGAAGCATGAAAATCACTTTAAACATGCTAATTTTAGCTCTAACACTGATGATCCACCTACAAATGTGAACTGACGTTCAAAAATAAAACATTTGAAAACGGACCATTTTCCACATTTCTGAAGCATGACGTAATGGGGGGTGTTATCTCTTTTGTCGAAAATCAGCCGTTTTTGCTCGAACATTAAATGCCTCCAAATGGTATTTAATTAACTTCCCGGGGTGAAGAAACCCTTTTTGAGAACTCAGAGTGAGTAAATTGGCCATTTTCATGCACTTTTAACTATTCCATAAATCTTGTGTTTTGGGCCCCTGGAAGCATGAAAATCACTTTAAACATGCTAATTTTAGCTCTAACACTGATGATCCACCTACAAATGTGAACTGACGTTCAAAAATAAAACATTTGAAAACGGACCATTTTCCACATTTCTGAAGCATGACGTAATGGGGGGGTGTTATCTCTTTTGTTGAAAATCAGCCGTTTTAGCTCGAACATTAAATGCCTCCAAATGGTATTTAATCAACTTCCCGAGCCCCTGGAAGCATGAAAATCACTTTAAACATGCTAATTTTAGCTCTAACACTGATGATCCACCTACAAATGTGAATTGATGTTCAAAAATAAAACATTTGAAAACGGACCATTTTCCACATTTCTGAAGCATGACGTAATGGGGGGGTGTTATCTCTTTTGTCGAAAATCAGCCGTTTTTGCTCGAACATTAAATGCCTCCAAATGGTATTTAATTAACTTCCCGGGGTGAAGAAAACCTTTTTGAGAACTCAGAGTGAGTAAATTGGCCATTTTCATGCACTTTTAACCATTCCATAAATCTTGTGTTTTGGGCCCCTGGAAGCATGAAAATCACTTTAAACATGCTAATTTTAGCTCTAACACTCATGATCCACCTACAAATGTGAACTGACGTTCAAAAATAAAACATTTGAAAACGGACCATTTTCCACATTTCTGAAGCATGACGTAATGGGGGGGTGTTATCTCTTTTGTCGAAAATCAGCCGTTTTTGCTCGAACATTAAATGCCTCCAAATGGTATTTATTTCACTTCCCGAGCCCCTGGAAGCATGAAAATCACTTTAAACATGCTAATTTTAGCTCTAACACTGATGATCCACCTACAAATGTGAACTGACGTTTAAAAAAAAAACATTTGAAAACGGACCATTTTCCACATTTCTGAAGCATGACGTAATGGGGGGGTGTTATCTCTTTTGTCGAAAATCAGCCGTTTTTGCTCGAACAATAAATGCCTCCAAATGGTATTTATTTCACTTCCCGAGCCCCTGGAAGCATGAAAATCACTTTAAACATGCTAATTTTAGCTCTAACACTGATGATCCACCTACAAATGTGAACTGACGTTCAAAAATAAAACATTTGAAAACGGACCATTTTCCACATTTCTGAAGCATGACGTAATGGGGGGGTGTTATCTCTTTTGTCGAAAATCAGCCGTTTTTGCTCGAACATTAAATGCCTCCAAATGGTATTTATTTCACTTCCCGAGCCCCTGGAAGCATGAAAATCACTTTAAACATGCTAATTTTAGCTCTAACACTGATGATCCACCTACAAATGTGAACTGACGTTCAAAAATAAAACATTTGAAAACGGACCATTTTCCACATTTCTGAAGCATGACGTAATGGGGGGGTGTTATCTCTTTTGTCGAAAATCAGCCGTTTTTGCTCGAACATTAAATGCCTCCAAATGGTATTTAATTAACTTCCCGAGCCCCTGGAAGCATGAAAATCACTTTAAACATGCAAATTTTAGCTCTAACACTGATGATCCACCTACAAATGTGAACTGACGTTCAAAAATAAAACATTTGAAAACGGACCATTTTCCACATTTCTGAAGCATGACGTAATGGGGGGGTGTTATCTCTTTTGTCGAAAATCAGCCGTTTTTGCTCGAACATTAAATGCCTCCAAATGGTATTTATTTCACTTCCCGAGCCCCAGGAAGCATGAAAATCACTTTAAACATGCTAATTTTAGCTCTAACACTGATGATCCACCTACAAATGTGAACTGACGTTCAAAAATAAAACATTTGAAAACGGACCATTTTCCACATTTCTGAAGCATGACGTAATGGGGGGGTGTTATCTCTTTTGTCGAATATCAGCCGTTTTTGCTCGTACATTAAATGCCTCCAAATGGTATTTATTTCACTTCCCGAGCCCCTGGAAGCATGAAAATCACTTTAAACATGCTAATTTTAGCTCTAACACTGATGATCCACCTACAAATGTGAACTGACGTTCAAAAATAAAACATTTGAAAACGGACCATTTTCCACATTTCTGAAGCATGACGTAATGGGGGGGTGTTATCTCTTTTGTCGAAAATCAGCCGTTTTTGCTCGAACATTAAATGCCTCCAAATGGTATTTAATTAACTTCCCGGGGTGAAGAAACCCTTTTTGAGAACTCAGAGTGAGTAAATTGGCCATTTTCATGCACTTTTAACTATTCCATAAATCTTGTGTTTTGGGCCCCTGGAAGCATGAAAATCACTTTAAACATGCTAATTTTAGCTCTAACACTGATGATCCACCTACAAATGTGAACTGACGTTCAAAAATAAAACATTTGAAAACGGACCATTTTCCACATTTCTGAAGCATGACGTAATGGGGGGGTGTTATCTCTTTTGTTGAAAATCAGCCGTTTTAGCTCGAACATTAAATGCCTCCAAATGGTATTTAATCAACTTCCCGAGCCCCTGGAAGCATGAAAATCACTTTAAACATGCTAATTTTAGCTCTAACACTGATGATCCACCTACAAATGTGAACTGATGTTCAAAAATAAAACATTTGAAAACGGACCATTTTCCACATTTCTGAAGCATGACGTAATGGGGGGGTGTTATCTCTTTTGTCGAAAATCAGCCGTTTTTGCTCGAACATTAAATGCCTCCAAATGGTATTTAATTAACTTCCCGGGGTGAAGAAAACCTTTTTGAGAACTCAGAGTGAGTAAATTGGCCATTTTCATGCACTTTTAACCATTCCATAAATCTTGTGTTTTGGGCCCCTGGAAGCATGAAAATCACTTTAAACATGCTAATTTTAGCTCTAACACTCATGATCCACCTACAAATGTGAACTGACGTTCAAAAATAAAACATTTGAAAACGGACCATTTTCCACATTTCTGAAGCATGACGTAATGGGGGGGTGTTATCTCTTTTGTCGAAAATCAGCCGTTTTTGCTCGAACATTAAATGCCTCCAAATGGTATTTATTTCACTTCCCGAGCCCCTGGAAGCATGAAAATCACTTTAAACATGCTAATTTTAGCTCTAACACTGATGATCCACCTACAAATGTGAACTGACGTTTAAAAAAAAAACATTTGAAAACGGACCATTTTCCACATTTCTGAAGCATGACGTAATGGGGGGGTGTTATCTCTTTTGTCGAAAATCAGCCGTTTTTGCTCGAACAATAAATGCCTCCAAATGGTATTTATTTCACTTCCCGAGCCCCTGGAAGCATGAAAATCACTTTAAACATGCTAATTTTAGCTCTAACACTGATGATCCACCTACAAATGTGAACTGACGTTCAAAAATAAAACATTTGAAAACGGACCATTTTCCACATTTCTGAAGCATGACGTAATGGGGGGGTGTTATCTCTTTTGTCGAAAATCAGCCGTTTTTGCTCGAACATTAAATGCCTCCAAATGGTATTTATTTCACTTCCCGAGCCCCTGGAAGCATGAAAATCACTTTAAACATGCTAATTTTAGCTCTAACACTGATGATCCACCTACAAATGTGAACTGACGTTCAAAAATAAAACATTTGAAAACGGACCATTTTCCACATTTCTGAAGCATGACGTAATGGGGGGGTGTTATCTCTTTTGTCGAAAATCATCCGTTTTTGCTCGAACATTAAATGCCTCCAAATGGTATTTAATTGACTTCCCGAGCCCCTGGAAGCATGAAAATCACTTTAAACATGCTAATTTTAGCTCTAACACTGATGATCCACCTACAAATGTGAACTGACGTTCAAAAATAAAACATTTGAAAACGGACCATTTTCCACATTTCTGAAGCATGACGTAATGGGGGGGTGTTATCTCTTTTGTCGAAAATCAGCCGTTTTTGCTCGAACATTAAATGCCTCCAAATGGTATTTAATTAACTTTCCGAGCCCCTGGAAGCATGAAAATCACTTTAAACATGCAAATTTTAGCTCTATCACTGATGATCCACCTACAAATGTGAACTGACGTTCAAAAATAAAACATTTGAAAACGGACCATTTTCCACATTTCTGAAGCATGACGTAATGGGGGGGTGTTATCTCTTTTGTCGAAAATCAGCCGTTTTTGCTCGAACATTAAATGCCTCCAAATGGTATTTATTTCACTTCCCGAGCCCCTGGAAGCATGAAAATCACTTTAAACATGCTAATTTTAGCTCTAACACTGATGATCCACCTACAAATGTGAACTGACGTTCAAAAATAAAACATTTGAAAACGGACCATTTTCCACATTTCTGAAGCATGACGTAATGGGGGGGTGTTATCTCTTTTGTCGAAAATCAGCCGTTTTTGCTCGAACATTAAATGCCTCCAAATGGTATTTAATTAACTTCCCGAGCCCCTGGAAGCATGAAAATCACTTTAAACATGCAAATTTTAGCTCTAACACTGATGATCCACCTACAAATGTGAACTGACGTTCAAAAATAAAACATTTGAAAACGGACCATTTTCCACATTTCTGAAGCATGACGTAATGGGGGGGTGTTATCTCTTTTGTCGAAAATCAGCCGTTTTTGCTCGAACATTAAATGCCTCCAAATGGTATTTATTTCACTTCCCGAGCCCCTGGAAGCATGAAAATCACTTTAAACATGCTAATTTTAGCTCTAACACTGATGATCCACCTACAAATGTGAACTGACGTTCAAAAATAAAACATTTGAAAACGGACCATTTTCCACATTTCTGAAGCATGACGTAATGGGGGGGTGTTATCTCTTTTGTCGAATATCAGCCGTTTTTGCTCGTACATTAAATGCCTCCAAATGGTATTTATTTCACTTCCCGAGCCCCTGGAAGCATGAAAATCACTTTAAACATGCTAATTTTAGCTCTAACACTGATGATCCACCTTCAAATGTGAACTGACGTTCAAAAATAAAACATTTGAAAACGGACCATTTTCCACATTTCTGGAGCAATACGTAATGGGGGCTGTTATCTCTTTTGTCGAAAATTAGCCGTTTTTGCTCGAACATTAAATGCCTCCAAATGGTATTTAATTAACTTCCCGGGGTGAAGAAACCCTTTTTGAGAACTCAGAGTGAGTAAATTGGCCATTTTCATGCACTTTTAACCATTCCATAAATCTTGTGTTTTGGGCCCCTGGAAGCATGAAAATAACTTTAAACATGCTAATTTTAGCTCTAACACTGATGATCCACCTACAAATGTGAACTGACGTTCAAAAATAAAACATTTGAAAACGGACCATTTTCCACATTTCTGAAGCATGACGTAATGGGGGGGTGTTATCTCTTTTGTCGAAAATCAGCCGTTTTTGCTCGAACATTAAATGCCTCCAAATGGTATTCAATTAACTTCCCGGGGTGAAGAAACCCTTTTTGAGAACTCAGAGTGAGTAAATTGGCCATTTTCATGCACTTTTAACCTTTCCATAAATCTTGTGTTTTGGGCCCCTGGAAGCATGAAAATCACTTTAACCATGCTAATTTTAGCTCTAACACTGATGATCCACCTACAAATGTGAACTGACGTTCAAAAATAAAACATTTGAAAACGGACCATTTTCCACATTTCTGAAGCATGACGTAATGGGGGGGTGTTATCTCTTTTGTCGAAAATCAGCCGTTTTTGCTCGAACATTAAATGCCTCCAAATGGTATTTAATTAACTTCCCGAGCCCCTGGAAGCATGAAAATCACTTTAAACATGCTAATTTTAGCTCTAACACTGATGATCCACCTACAAATGTGAACTGACGTTCAAAAATAAAACATTTGAAAACGGACCATTTTCCACATTTCTGAAGCATGACATAATGGGGGGGTGTTATCTCTTTTGTCGAAAATCAGCCGTTTTTGCTCGAACATTAAATGCCTCCAAATGGTATTTATTTCACTTCCCGAGCCCCTGGAAGCATGAAAATCACTTTAAACATGCTAATTTTAGCTCTAACACTGATGATCCACCTACAAATGTGAACTGACGTTCAAAAATAAAACATTTGAAAACGGACCATTTTCCACATTTCTGAAGCATGACGTAATGGGGGGGTGTTATCTCTTTTGTCGAAAATCAGCCATTTTTGCTCGAACATTAAATGCCTCCAAATGGTATTTAATTAACTTCCCGGGGTGAAGAAACCCTTTTTGAGAACTCAGAGTGAGTAAATTGGCCATTTTCATGCACTTTTAACCATTCCATAAATCTTGTGTTTTGGGCCCCTGGAAGCATGAAAATCACTTTAAACATGCTAATTTTAGCTCTAACACTGATGATCCACCTACAAATGTGAACTGACGTTCAAAAATAAAACATTTGAAAACGAACCATTTTCCACATTTCTGAAGCATGACGTAATGGGGGGATGTTATCTCTATTGTCGAAAATCAGCCGTTTTTGCTCGAACATTAAATGCCTCCAAATGGTATTTAATTAACTTCCCGAGCCCCTGGAAGCATGAAAATCACTTTAAACATGCAAATTTTAGCTCTAACACTGATGATCCACCTACAAATGTGAACTGACGTTCAAAAATAAAACATTTGAAAACGGACCATTTTCCACATTTCTGAAGCATGACGTAATGGGGGGGTGTTATCTCTTTTGTCGAAAATCAGCCGTTTTTGCTCGAACATTAAATGCCTCCAAATGGTATTTATTTCACTTCCAGAGCCCCTGGAAGCATGAAAATCACTTTAAACATGCTAATTTTAGCTCTAACACTGATGATCCACCTACAAATGTGAACTGACGTTCAAAAATAAAACATTTGAAAACGGACCATTTTCCACATTTCTGAAGCATGACGTAATGGGGGGGTGTTATCTCTTTTGTCGAAAATCAGCCGTTTTTGCTCGAACATTAAATGCCTCCAAATGGTATTTATTTCACTTCCCGAGCCCCTGGAAGCATGAAAATCACTTTAAACATGCTAATTTTAGCTCTAACACTGATGATCCACCTACAAATGTGAACTGACGTTCAAAAATAAAACATTTGAAAACGGACCATTTTCCACATTTCTGAAGCATGACGTAATGGGGGGGTGTTATCTCTTTTGTCGAAAATCAGCCGTTTTTGCTCGAACATTAAATGCCTCCAAATGGTATTTAATTAACTTCCCGGGGTGAAGAAACCCTTTTTGAGAACTCAGAGTGAGTAAATTGGCCATTTTCATGCACTTTTAACCATTCCATAAATCTTGTGTTTTGGGCCCCTGGAAGCATGAAAATAACTTTAAACATGCTAATTTTAGCTCTAACACTGATGATCCACCTACAAATGTGAACTGACGTTCAAAAATAAAACATTTGAAAACGGACCATTTTCCACATTTCTGAAGCATGACGTAATGGGGGGGTGTTATCTCTTTTGTCGAAAATCAGCCGTTTTTGCTCGAACATTAAATGCCTCCAAATGGTATTTAATTAACTTCCCGGGGTGAAGAAACCCTTTTTGAGAACTCAGAGTGAGTAAATTGGCCATTTTCATGCACTTTTAACCATTCCATAAATCTTGTGTTTTGGGCCCCTGGAAGCATGAAAATCACTTTAAACATGCTAATTTTAGCTCTAACACTGATGATCCACCTACAAATGTGAACTGACGTTCAAAAATAAAACATTTGAAAACGGACCATTTTCCACATTTCTGAAGCATGACGTAATGGGGGGGTGTTATCTCTTTTGTCGAAAATCAGCCGTTTTTGCTCGAACATTAAATGCCTCCAAATGATATTTAATTAACTTCCCGGGGTGAAGAAACCCTTTTTGAGAACTCAGAGTGAGTAAATTGGCCATTTTCATGCACTTTTAACCATTCCATAAATCTTGTGTTTTGGGCCCCTGGAAGCATGAAAATCACTTTAAACATGCTAATTTTAGCTCTAACACTGATGATCCACCTACAAATGTGAACTGACGTTCAAAAATAAAGCATTTGAAAACGGACCATTTTCCACATTTCTGAAGCATGACGTAATGGGGGGGTGTTATCTCTTTTGTCGAAAATCAGCCGTTTTTGCTCGAACATTAAATGCCTCCAAATGGTATTTAATTAACTTCCCGAGCCCCTGGAAGCATGAAAATCACTTTAAACATGCTAATTTTAGCTCTAACACTGATGATCCACCTACAAATGTGAACTGACGTTCAAAAATAAAACATTTGAAAACGGACCATTTTCCACATTTCTGAAGCATGACGTAATGGGGGGGTGTTATCTCTTTTGTCGAAAATCAGCCGTTTTTGCTCGAACATTAAATGCCTCCAAATGGTATTTAATTAACTTCCCGGGGTGAAGAAACCCTTTTTGAGAACTCAGAGTGAGTAAATTGGCCATTTTCATGCACTTTTAACCATTCCATAAATCTTGTGTTTTGGGCCCCTGGAAGCATGAAAATCACTTTAAACATGCCAATTTTAGCTCTAACACTGATGATCCACCTACAAATGTGAACTGACGTTCAAAAATAAAACATTTGAAAACGGACCATTTTCCACATTTCTGAAGCATGACGTAATGGGGGGGTGTTATCTCTTTTGTCGAAAATCAGCCATTTTTGCTCGAACATTAAATGCCTCCAAATGGTATTTATTTCACTTCCCGAGCCCCTGGAAGCATGAAAATCACTTTAAACATGCTAATTTTAGCTCTAACACTGATGATCCACCTACAAATGTGAACTGACGTTCAAAAATAAAACATTTGAAAACGGACCATTTTCCACATTTCTGAAGCATGGCGCAATGGGGGGGGGTTATCTCTTTTGTCGAAAATCAGCCGTTTTTGCTCGAACATTAAATGCCTCCAAATGGTATTTATTTCACTTCCCGAGCCCCTGGAAGCATGAAAATCACTTTAAACATGCTAATTTTAGCTCTAACACTGATGATCCACCTACAAATGTGAACTGACGTTCAAAAATAAAACATTTGAAAACGGACCATTTTCCACATTTCTGAAGCATGACGTAATGGGGGGGTGTTATCTCTTTTGTCGAAAATCAGCTGTTTTTGCTCGAACATTAAATGCCTCCAAATGGTATTTAATTAACTTCCGGGGGTGAAGAAACCCTTTTTGAGAACTCAGAGTGAGTAAATTGGCCATTTTCATGCACTTTTAACCATTCCATAAATCTTGTGTTTTGGGCCCCTGGAAGCATGAAAATAACTTTAAACATGCTAATTTTAGCTCTAACACTGATGATCCACCTACAAATGTGAACTGACGTTCAAAAATAAAACATTTGAAAACGGACCATTTTCCACATTTCTGAAGCATGACGTAATGGGGGGGTGTTATCTCTTTTGTCGAAAATCAGCCGTTTTTGCTCGAACATTAAATGCCTCCAAATGGTATTTAATTAACTTCCGGGGGTGAAGAAACCCTTTTTGAGAACTCAGAGTGAGTAAATTGGCCATTTTCATGCACTTTTAACCATTCCATAAATCTTGTGTTTTGGGCCCCTGGAAGCATGAAAATAACTTTAAACATGCTAATTTTAGCTCTAACACTGATGATCCACCTACAAATGTGAACTGACGTTCAAAAATAAAACATTTGAAAACGGACCATTTTCCACATTTCTGAAGCATGACGTAATGGGGGGGTGTTATCTCTTTTGTCGAAAATCAGCCGTTTTTGCTCGAACATTAAATGCCTCCAAATGGTATTTAATTAACTTCCCGGGGTGAAGAAACCCTTTTTGAGAACTCAGAGTGAGTAAATTGGCCATTTTCATGCACTTTTAACCATTCCATAAATCTTGTGTTTTGGGCCCCTGGAAGCATGAAAATCACTTTAAACATGCTAATTTTAGCTCTAACACTGATGATCCACCTACAAATGTGAACTGACGTTCAAAAATAAAACATTTGAAAACGGACCATTTTCCACATTTCTGAAGCATGACGTAATGGGGGGGTGTTATCTCTTTTGTCGAAAATCAGCCGTTTTTGCTCGAACATTAAATGCCTCCAAATGGTATTTAATTAACTTCCCGGGGTGAAGAAACCCTTTTTGAGAACTCAGAGTGAGTAAATTGGCCATTTTCATGCACTTTTAACCATTCCATAAATCTTGTGTTTTGGGCCCCTGGAAGCATGAAAATCACTTTAAACATGCTAATTTTAGCTCTAACACTGATGATCCACCTACAAATGTGAACTGACGTTCAAAAATAAAACATTTGAAAACGGACCATTTTCCACATTTCTGAAGCATGACGTAATGGGGGGGTGTTATCTCTTTTGTCGAAAATCAGCCGTTTTTGCTCGAACATTAAATGCCTCCAAATGGTATTTAATTAACTTCCCGGGGTGAAGAAACCCTTTTTGAGAACTCAGAGTGAGTAAATTGGCCATTTTCATGCACTTTTAACCATTCCATAAATCTTGTGTTTTGGGCCCCTGGAAGCATGAAAATCCTAATTTTAGCTCTAACACTGATGATCCACCTACAAATGTGAACTGACGTTCAAAAATAAAACATTTGAAAACGGACCATTTTCCACATTTCTGAAGCATGACGTAATGGGGGGGTGTTATCTCTTTTGTCGAAAATCAGCCGTTTTTGCTCGAACATTAAATGCCTCCAAATGGTATTTAATTAACTTCCCGGGGTGAAGAAACCCTTTTTGAGAACTCAGAGAGAGTAAATTGGCCATTTTCATGCACTTTTAACCATTCCATAAATCTTGTGTTTTGGGCCCCTGGAAGCATGAAAATCACTTTAAACATGCTAATTTTAGCTCTAACACTGATGATCCACCTACAAATGTGAACTGACGTTCAAAAATAAAACATTTGAAAACGGACCATTTTCCACATTTCTGAAGCATGACGTAATGGGGGGGTGTTATCTCTTTTGTCGAAAATCAGCCATTTTTGCTCGAACATTAAATGCCTCCAAATGGTATTTATTTCACTTCCCGAGCCCCTGGAAGCATGAAAATCACTTTAAACATGCTAATTTTAGCTCTAACACTGATGATCCACCTACAAATGTGAACTGACGTTCAAAAATAAAACATTTGAAAACGGACCATTTTCCACATTTCTGAAGCATGACGTAATGGGGGGGTGTTATCTCTTTTGTCGAAAATCAGCCGTTTTTGCTCGAACATTAAATGCCTCCAAATGGTATTTATTTCACTTCCCGAGCCCCTGGAAGCATGAAAATCACTTTAAACATGCTAATTTTAGCTCTAACACTGATGATCCACCTACAAATGTGAACTGACGTTCAAAAATAAAACATTTGAAAACGGACCATTTTCCACATTTCTGAAGCATGACGTAATGGGGGGGTGTTATCTCTTTTGTCGAAAATCAGCCGTTTTTGCTCGAACATTAAATGCCTCCAAATGGTATTTAATTAACTTCCGGGGGTGAAGAAACCCTTTTTGAGAACTCAGAGTGAGTAAATTGGCCATTTTCATGCACTTTTAACCATTCCATAAATCTTGTGTTTTGGGCCCCTGGAAGCATGAAAATAACTTTAAACATGCTAATTTTAGCTCTAACACTGATGATCCACCTACAAATGTGAACTGACGTTCAAAAATAAAACATTTGAAAACGGACCATTTTCCACATTTCTGAAGCATGACGTAATGGGGGGGTGTTATCTCTTTTGTCGAAAATCAGCCTTTTTTGCTCGAACATTAAATGCCTCCAAATGGTATTTAATTAACTTCCCGGGGTGAAGAAACCCTTTTTGAGAACTCAGAGTGAGTAAATTGGCCATTTTCATGCACTTTTAACCATTCCATAAATCTTGTGTTTTGGGCCCCTGGAAGCATGAAAATCACTTTAAACATGCTAATTTTAGCTCTAACACTGATGATCCACCTACAAATGTGAACTGACGTTCAAAAATAAAACATTTGAAAACGGACCATTTTCCACATTTCTGAAGCATGACGTAATGGGGGGGTGTTATCTCTTTTGTCGAAAATCAGCCGTTTTTGCTCGAACATTAAATGCCTCCAAATGGTATTTAATTAACTTCCCGGGGTGAAGAAACCCTTTTTGAGAACTCAGAGTGAGTAAATTGGCCATTTTCATGCACTTTTAACCATTCCATAAATCTTGTGTTTTGGGCCCCTGGAAGCATGAAAATCACTTTAAACATGCTAATTTTAGCTCTAACACTGATGATCCACCTACAAATGTGAACTGACGTTCAAAAATAAAACATTTGAAAACGGACCATTTTCCACATTTCTGAAGCATGACGTAATGGGGGGGTGTTATCTCTTTTGTCGAAAATCAGCCGTTTTTGCTCGAACATTAAATGCCTCCAAATGGTATTTAATTAACTTCCCGAGCCCCTGGAAGCATGAAAATCACTTTAAACATGCTAATTTTATCTCTAACACTGATGATCCACCTACAAATGTGAACTGACGTTCAAAAATAAAACATTTGAAAACGGACCATTTTCCACATTTCTGAAGCATGACGTAATGGGGGCGGTGTTATCTCTTTTGTCGAAAATCAGCCGTTTTTGCTCGAACATTAAATGCCTCCAAATGGTATTTAATTAACTTCCCGGGGTGAAGAAACCCTTTTTGAGAACTCAGAGTGAGTAAATTGGCCATTTTCATGCACTTTTAACCATTCCATAAATCTTGTGTTTTGGGCCCCTGGAAGCATGAAAATCACTTTAAACATGCTAATTTTAGCTCTAACACTGATGATCCACCTACAAATGTGAACTGACGTTCAAAAATAAAACATTTGAAAACGGACCATTTTCCACATTTCTGAAGCATGACGTAATGGGGGGGTGTTATCTCTTTTGTCGAAAATCAGCCGTTTTTGCTCGAACATTAAATGCCTCCAAATGGTATTTAATTAACTTCCCGGGGTGAAGAAACCCTTTTTGAGAACTCAGAGTGAGTAAATTGGCCATTTTCATGCACTTTTAACTATTCCATAAATCTTGTGTTTTGGGCCCCTGGAAGCATGAAAATCACTTTAAACATGCTAATTTTAGCTCTAACACTGATGATCCACCTACAAATGTGAACTGACGTTCAAAAATAAAACATTTGAAAACGGACCATTTTCCACATTTCTGAAGCATGACGTAATGGGGGGGTGTTATCTCTTTTGTTGAAAATCAGCCGTTTTAGCTCGAACATTAAATGCCTCCAAATGGTATTTAATCAACTTCCCGAGCCCCTGGAAGCATGAAAATCACTTTAAACATGCTAATTTTAGCTCTAACACTGATGATCCACCTACAAATGTGAACTGATGTTCAAAAATAAAACATTTGAAAACGGACCATTTTCCACATTTCTGAAGCATGACGTAATGGGGGGGTGTTATCTCTTTTGTCGAAAATCAGCCGTTTTTGCTCGAACATTAAATGCCTCCAAATGGTATTTAATTAACTTCCCGGGGTGAAGAAACCCTTTTTGAGAACTCAGAGTGAGTAAATTGGCCATTTTCATGCACTTTTAACCATTCCATAAATCTTGTGTTTTGGGCCCCTGGAAGCATGAAAATCACTTTAAACATGCTAATTTTAGCTCTAACACTGATGATCCACCTACAAATGTGAACTGACGTTCAAAAATAAAACATTTGAAAACGGACCATTTTCCACATTTCTGAAGCATGACGTAATGGGGGGGTGTTATCTCTTTTGTCGAAAATCAGCCGTTTTTGCTCGAACAATAAATGCCTCCAAATGGTATTTATTTCACTTCCCGAGCCCCTGGAAGCATGAAAATCACTTTAAACATGCTAATTTTAGCTCTAACACTGATGATCCACCTACAAATGTGAACTGACGTTCAAAAATAAAACATTTGAAAACGGACCATTTTCCACATTTCTGAAGCATGACGTAATGGGGGGGTGTTATCTCTTTTGTCGAAAATCAGCCGTTTTTGCTCGAACATTAAATGCCTCCAAATGGTATTTATTTCACTTCCCGAGCCCCTGGAAGCATGAAAATCACTTTAAACATGCTAATTTTAGCTCTAACACTGATGATCCACCTACAAATGTGAACTGACGTTCAAAAATAAAACATTTGAAAACGGACCATTTTCCACATTTCTGAAGCATGACGTAATGGGGGGGTGTTATCTCTTTTGTCGAAAATCATCCGTTTTTGCTCGAACATTAAATGCCTCCAAATGGTATTTAATTAACTTCCCGAGCCCCTGGAAGCATGAAAATCACTTTAAACATGCTAATTTTAGCTCTAACACTGATGATCCACCTACAAATGTGAACTGAAATTCAAAAATAAAACATTTGAAAAAGGACCATTTTCCACATTTCTGAAGCATGACGTAAAGGGGGGGTGTTATCTCTTTTGTCGAAAATCAGCCGTTTTTGCTCGAACATTAAATGCCTCCAAATGGTATTTAATTAACTTCCCGGGGTGAAGAAACCCTTTTTGAGAACTCAGAGTGAGTAAATTGGCCATTTTCATGCACTTTTAACCATTCCATAAATCTTGTGTTTTGGGCCCCTGGAAGCATGAAAATAACTTTAAACATGCTAATTTTAGCTCTAACACTGATGATCCACCTACAAATGTGAACTGACGTTCAAAAATAAAACATTTGAAAACGGACCATTTTCCACATTTCTGAAGCATGACGTAATGGGGGGGTGTTATCTCTTTTGTCGAAAATCAGCCGTTTTTGCTCGAACATTAAATGCCTCCAAATGGTATTTAATTAACTTCCCGGGGTGAAGAAACCCTTTTTGAGAACTCAGAGTGAGTAAATTGGCCATTTTCATGCACTTTTAACCATTCCATAAATCTTGTGTTTTGGGCCCCTGGAAGCATGAAAATCACTTTAAACATGCTAATTTTAGCTCTAACACTGATGATCCACCTACAAATGTGAACTGACGTTCAAAAATAAAACATTTGAAAACGGACCATTTTCCACATTTCTGAAGCATGACGTAATGGGGGGGTGTTATCTCTTTTGTCGAAAATCAGCCGTTTTTGCTCTAACATTAAATGCCTCCAAATGGTATTTAATCAACTTCCCGGGGTGAAGAAACCCTTTTTGAGAACTCAGAGTGAGTAAATTGGCCATTTTCATGCACTTTTAACCATTCCATAAATCTTGTGTTTTGGGCCCCTGGAAGCATGAAAATCACTTTAAACATGCTAATTTTAGCTCTAACACTGATGATCCACCTACAAATGTGAACTGACGTTCAAAAATAAAGCATTTGAAAACGGACCATTTTCCACATTTCTGAAGCATGACGTAATGGGGGGGTGTTATCTCTTTTGTCGAAAATCAGCCGTTTTTGCTCGAACATTAAATGCCTCCAAATGGTATTTAATTAACTTCCCGAGCCCCTGGAAGCATGAAAATCACTTTAAACATGCTAATTTTAGCTCTAACACTGATGATCCACCTACAAATGTGAACTGACGTTCAAAAATAAAACATTTGAAAACGGACCATTTTCCACATTTCTGAAGCATGACGTAATGGGGGGGTGTTATCTCTTTTGTCGAAAATCAGCCATTTTTGCTCGAACATTAAATGCCTCCAAATGGTATTTATTTCACTTCCCGAGCCCCTGGAAGCATGAAAATCACTTTAAACATGCTAATTTTAGCTCTAACACTGATGATCCACCTACAAATGTGAACTGACGTTCAAAAATAAAACATTTGAAAACGGACCATTTTCCACATTTCTGAAGCATGGCGCAATGGGGGGGGGTTATCTCTTTTGTCGAAAATCAGCCGTTTTTGCTCGAACATTAAATGCCTCCAAATGGTATTTATTTCACTTCCCGAGCCCCTGGAAGCATGAAAATCACTTTAAACATGCTAATTTTAGCTCTAACACTGATGATCCACCTACAAATGTGAACTGACGTTCAAAAATAAAACATTTGAAAACGGACCATTTTCCACATTTCTGAAGCATGACGTAATGGGGGGGTGTTATCTCTTTTGTCGAAAATCAGCTGTTTTTGCTCGAACATTAAATGCCTCCAAATGGTATTTAATTAACTTCCGGGGGTGAAGAAACCCTTTTTGAGAACTCAGAGTGAGTAAATTGGCCATTTTCATGCACTTTTAACCATTCCATAAATCTTGTGTTTTGGGCCCCTGGAAGCATGAAAATAACTTTAAACATGCTAATTTTAGCTCTAACACTGATGATCCACCTACAAATGTGAACTGACGTTCAAAAATAAAACATTTGAAAACGGACCATTTTCCACATTTCTGAAGCATGACGTAATGGGGGGGTGTTATCTCTTTTGTCGAAAATCAGCCGTTTTTGCTCGAACATTAAATGCCTCCAAATGGTATTTAATTAACTTCCGGGGGTGAAGAAACCCTTTTTGAGAACTCAGAGTGAGTAAATTGGCCATTTTCATGCACTTTTAACCATTCCATAAATCTTGTGTTTTGGGCCCCTGGAAGCATGAAAATAACTTTAAACATGCTAATTTTAGCTCTAACACTGATGATCCACCTACAAATGTGAACTGACGTTCAAAAATAAAACATTTGAAAACGGACCATTTTCCACATTTCTGAAGCATGACGTAATGGGGGGGTGTTATCTCTTTTGTCGAAAATCAGCCGTTTTTGCTCGAACATTAAATGCCTCCAAATGGTATTTAATTAACTTCCCGGGGTGAAGAAACCCTTTTTGAGAACTCAGAGTGAGTAAATTGGCCATTTTCATGCACTTTTAACCATTCCATAAATCTTGTGTTTTGGGCCCCTGGAAGCATGAAAATCACTTTAAACATGCTAATTTTAGCTCTAACACTGATGATCCACCTACAAATGTGAACTGACGTTCAAAAATAAAACATTTGAAAACGGACCATTTTCCACATTTCTGAAGCATGACGTAATGGGGGGGTGTTATCTCTTTTGTCGAAAATCAGCCGTTTTTGCTCGAACATTAAATGCCTCCAAATGGTATTTAATTAACTTCCCGGGGTGAAGAAACCCTTTTTGAGAACTCAGAGTGAGTAAATTGGCCATTTTCATGCACTTTTAACCATTCCATAAATCTTGTGTTTTGGGCCCCTGGAAGCATGAAAATCACTTTAAACATGCTAATTTTAGCTCTAACACTGATGATCCACCTACAAATGTGAACTGACGTTCAAAAATAAAACATTTGAAAACGGACCATTTTCCACATTTCTGAAGCATGACGTAATGGGGGGGTGTTATCTCTTTTGTCGAAAATCAGCCGTTTTTGCTCGAACATTAAATGCCTCCAAATGGTATTTAATTAACTTCCCGGGGTGAAGAAACCCTTTTTGAGAACTCAGAGTGAGTAAATTGGCCATTTTCATGCACTTTTAACCATTCCATAAATCTTGTGTTTTGGGCCCCTGGAAGCATGAAAATCCTAATTTTAGCTCTAACACTGATGATCCACCTACAAATGTGAACTGACGTTCAAAAATAAAACATTTGAAAACGGACCATTTTCCACATTTCTGAAGCATGACGTAATGGGGGGGTGTTATCTCTTTTGTCGAAAATCAGCCGTTTTTGCTCGAACATTAAATGCCTCCAAATGGTATTTAATTAACTTCCCGGGGTGAAGAAACCCTTTTTGAGAACTCAGAGAGAGTAAATTGGCCATTTTCATGCACTTTTAACCATTCCATAAATCTTGTGTTTTGGGCCCCTGGAAGCATGAAAATCACTTTAAACATGCTAATTTTAGCTCTAACACTGATGATCCACCTACAAATGTGAACTGACGTTCAAAAATAAAACATTTGAAAACGGACCATTTTCCACATTTCTGAAGCATGACGTAATGGGGGGGTGTTATCTCTTTTGTCGAAAATCAGCCATTTTTGCTCGAACATTAAATGCCTCCAAATGGTATTTATTTCACTTCCCGAGCCCCTGGAAGCATGAAAATCACTTTAAACATGCTAATTTTAGCTCTAACACTGATGATCCACCTACAAATGTGAACTGACGTTCAAAAATAAAACATTTGAAAACGGACCATTTTCCACATTTCTGAAGCATGACGTAATGGGGGGGTGTTATCTCTTTTGTCGAAAATCAGCCGTTTTTGCTCGAACATTAAATGCCTCCAAATGGTATTTATTTCACTTCCCGAGCCCCTGGAAGCATGAAAATCACTTTAAACATGCTAATTTTAGCTCTAACACTGATGATCCACCTACAAATGTGAACTGACGTTCAAAAATAAAACATTTGAAAACGGACCATTTTCCACATTTCTGAAGCATGACGTAATGGGGGGGTGTTATCTCTTTTGTCGAAAATCAGCCGTTTTTGCTCGAACATTAAATGCCTCCAAATGGTATTTAATTAACTTCCGGGGGTGAAGAAACCCTTTTTGAGAACTCAGAGTGAGTAAATTGGCCATTTTCATGCACTTTTAACCATTCCATAAATCTTGTGTTTTGGGCCCCTGGAAGCATGAAAATAACTTTAAACATGCTAATTTTAGCTCTAACACTGATGATCCACCTACAAATGTGAACTGACGTTCAAAAATAAAACATTTGAAAACGGACCATTTTCCACATTTCTGAAGCATGACGTAATGGGGGGGTGTTATCTCTTTTGTCGAAAATCAGCCTTTTTTGCTCGAACATTAAATGCCTCCAAATGGTATTTAATTAACTTCCCGGGGTGAAGAAACCCTTTTTGAGAACTCAGAGTGAGTAAATTGGCCATTTTCATGCACTTTTAACCATTCCATAAATCTTGTGTTTTGGGCCCCTGGAAGCATGAAAATCACTTTAAACATGCTAATTTTAGCTCTAACACTGATGATCCACCTACAAATGTGAACTGACGTTCAAAAATAAAACATTTGAAAACGGACCATTTTCCACATTTCTGAAGCATGACGTAATGGGGGGGTGTTATCTCTTTTGTCGAAAATCAGCCGTTTTTGCTCGAACATTAAATGCCTCCAAATGGTATTTAATTAACTTCCCGGGGTGAAGAAACCCTTTTTGAGAACTCAGAGTGAGTAAATTGGCCATTTTCATGCACTTTTAACCATTCCATAAATCTTGTGTTTTGGGCCCCTGGAAGCATGAAAATCACTTTAAACATGCTAATTTTAGCTCTAACACTGATGATCCACCTACAAATGTGAACTGACGTTCAAAAATAAAACATTTGAAAACGGACCATTTTCCACATTTCTGAAGCATGACGTAATGGGGGGGTGTTATCTCTTTTGTCGAAAATCAGCCGTTTTTGCTCGAACATTAAATGCCTCCAAATGGTATTTAATTAACTTCCCGAGCCCCTGGAAGCATGAAAATCACTTTAAACATGCTAATTTTATCTCTAACACTGATGATCCACCTACAAATGTGAACTGACGTTCAAAAATAAAACATTTGAAAACGGACCATTTTCCACATTTCTGAAGCATGACGTAATGGGGGCGGTGTTATCTCTTTTGTCGAAAATCAGCCGTTTTTGCTCGAACATTAAATGCCTCCAAATGGTATTTAATTAACTTCCCGGGGTGAAGAAACCCTTTTTGAGAACTCAGAGTGAGTAAATTGGCCATTTTCATGCACTTTTAACCATTCCATAAATCTTGTGTTTTGGGCCCCTGGAAGCATGAAAATCACTTTAAACATGCTAATTTTAGCTCTAACACTGATGATCCACCTACAAATGTGAACTGACGTTCAAAAATAAAACATTTGAAAACGGACCATTTTCCACATTTCTGAAGCATGACGTAATGGGGGGGTGTTATCTCTTTTGTCGAAAATCAGCCGTTTTTGCTCGAACATTAAATGCCTCCAAATGGTATTTAATTAACTTCCCGGGGTGAAGAAACCCTTTTTGAGAACTCAGAGTGAGTAAATTGGCCATTTTCATGCACTTTTAACTATTCCATAAATCTTGTGTTTTGGGCCCCTGGAAGCATGAAAATCACTTTAAACATGCTAATTTTAGCTCTAACACTGATGATCCACCTACAAATGTGAACTGACGTTCAAAAATAAAACATTTGAAAACGGACCATTTTCCACATTTCTGAAGCATGACGTAATGGGGGGGTGTTATCTCTTTTGTTGAAAATCAGCCGTTTTAGCTCGAACATTAAATGCCTCCAAATGGTATTTAATCAACTTCCCGAGCCCCTGGAAGCATGAAAATCACTTTAAACATGCTAATTTTAGCTCTAACACTGATGATCCACCTACAAATGTGAACTGATGTTCAAAAATAAAACATTTGAAAACGGACCATTTTCCACATTTCTGAAGCATGACGTAATGGGGGGGTGTTATCTCTTTTGTCGAAAATCAGCCGTTTTTGCTCGAACATTAAATGCCTCCAAATGGTATTTAATTAACTTCCCGGGGTGAAGAAACCCTTTTTGAGAACTCAGAGTGAGTAAATTGGCCATTTTCATGCACTTTTAACCATTCCATAAATCTTGTGTTTTGGGCCCCTGGAAGCATGAAAATCACTTTAAACATGCTAATTTTAGCTCTAACACTGATGATCCACCTACAAATGTGAACTGACGTTCAAAAATAAAACATTTGAAAACGGACCATTTTCCACATTTCTGAAGCATGACGTAATGGGGGGGTGTTATCTCTTTTGTCGAAAATCAGCCGTTTTTGCTCGAACAATAAATGCCTCCAAATGGTATTTATTTCACTTCCCGAGCCCCTGGAAGCATGAAAATCACTTTAAACATGCTAATTTTAGCTCTAACACTGATGATCCACCTACAAATGTGAACTGACGTTCAAAAATAAAACATTTGAAAACGGACCATTTTCCACATTTCTGAAGCATGACGTAATGGGGGGGTGTTATCTCTTTTGTCGAAAATCAGCCGTTTTTGCTCGAACATTAAATGCCTCCAAATGGTATTTATTTCACTTCCCGAGCCCCTGGAAGCATGAAAATCACTTTAAACATGCTAATTTTAGCTCTAACACTGATGATCCACCTACAAATGTGAACTGACGTTCAAAAATAAAACATTTGAAAACGGACCATTTTCCACATTTCTGAAGCATGACGTAATGGGGGGGTGTTATCTCTTTTGTCGAAAATCATCCGTTTTTGCTCGAACATTAAATGCCTCCAAATGGTATTTAATTAACTTCCCGAGCCCCTGGAAGCATGAAAATCACTTTAAACATGCTAATTTTAGCTCTAACACTGATGATCCACCTACAAATGTGAACTGAAATTCAAAAATAAAACATTTGAAAAAGGACCATTTTCCACATTTCTGAAGCATGACGTAAAGGGGGGGTGTTATCTCTTTTGTCGAAAATCAGCCGTTTTTGCTCGAACATTAAATGCCTCCAAATGGTATTTAATTAACTTCCCGGGGTGAAGAAACCCTTTTTGAGAACTCAGAGTGAGTAAATTGGCCATTTTCATGCACTTTTAACCATTCCATAAATCTTGTGTTTTGGGCCCCTGGAAGCATGAAAATAACTTTAAACATGCTAATTTTAGCTCTAACACTGATGATCCACCTACAAATGTGAACTGACGTTCAAAAATAAAACATTTGAAAACGGACCATTTTCCACATTTCTGAAGCATGACGTAATGGGGGGGTGTTATCTCTTTTGTCGAAAATCAGCCGTTTTTGCTCGAACATTAAATGCCTCCAAATGGTATTTAATTAACTTCCCGGGGTGAAGAAACCCTTTTTGAGAACTCAGAGTGAGTAAATTGGCCATTTTCATGCACTTTTAACCATTCCATAAATCTTGTGTTTTGGGCCCCTGGAAGCATGAAAATCACTTTAAACATGCTAATTTTAGCTCTAACACTGATGATCCACCTACAAATGTGAACTGACGTTCAAAAATAAAACATTTGAAAACGGACCATTTTCCACATTTCTGAAGCATGACGTAATGGGGGGGTGTTATCTCTTTTGTCGAAAATCAGCCGTTTTTGCTCTAACATTAAATGCCTCCAAATGGTATTTAATCAACTTCCCGGGGTGAAGAAACCCTTTTTGAGAACTCAGAGTGAGTAAATTGGCCATTTTCATGCACTTTTAACCATTCCATAAATCTTGTGTTTTGGGCCCCTGGAAGCATGAAAATCACTTTAAACATGCTAATTTTAGCTCTAACACTGATGATCCACCTACAAATGTGAACTGACGTTCAAAAATAAAACATTTGAAAACGGACCATTTTCCACATTTCTGAAGCATGACGTAATGGGGGGGTGTTATCTCTTTTGTCGAAAATCAGCCGTTTTTGCTCGAACATTAAATGCCTCCAAATGGTATTTAATTAACTTCCCGGGGTGAAGAAACCCTTTTTGAGAACTCAGAGTGAGTAAATTGGCCATTTTCATGCACTTTTAACCATTCCATAAATCTTGTGTTTTGGGCCCCTGGAAGCATGAAAATCACTTTAAACATGCTAATTTTAGCTCTAACACTGATGATCCACCTACAAATGTGAACTGACGTTCAAAAATAAAACATTTGAAAACGGACCATTTTCCACATTTCTGAAGCATGACGTAATGGGGGGGTGTTATCTCTTTTGTCGAAAATCTGCCGTTTTTGCTCGAACATTAAATGCCTCCAAATGGTATTTAATTAACTTCCCGGGGTGAAGAAACCCTTTTTGAGAACTCAGAGTGAGTAAATTGGCCATTTTCATGCACTTTTAACCATTCCATAAATCTTGTGTTTTGGGCCCCTGGAAGCATGAAAATCACTTTAAACATGCTAATTTTAGCTCTAACACTCATGATCCACCTACAAATGTGAACTGACGTTCAAAAATAAAACATTTGAAAACGGACCATTTTCCACATTTCTGAAGCATGACGTAATGGGGGGGTGTTATCTCTTTTGTCGAAAATCAGCCGTTTTTGCTCGAACATTAAATGCCTCCAAATGGTATTTAATTAACTTCCCGGGGTGAAGAAACCCTTTTTGAGAACTCAGAGTGAGTAAATTGGCCATATTCATGCACTTTTAACCATTCCATAAATCTTGTGTTTTGGGCCCCTGGAAGCATGAAAATCACTTTAAACATGCTACTTTTAGCTCTAACACTGATGATCCACCTACAAATGTGAACTGACGTTCAAAAATAAAACATTTGAAAACGGACCATTTTCCACATTTCTGAAGCATGACGTAATGGGGGGGTGTTATCTCTTTTGTCGAAAATCAGCCGTTTTTGCTCGAACATTAAATGCCTCCAAATGGTATTTAATTAACTTCCCGAGCCCCTGGAAGCATGAAAATCACTTTAAACATGCTAATTTTAGCTCTAACACTGATGATCCACCTACAAATGTGAACTGACGTTCAAAAATAAAACATTTGAAAACGGACCATTTTCCACATTTCTGAAGCATGACGTAATGGGGGGGTGTTATCTCTTTTGTCGAAAATCAGCCGTTTTTGCTCGAACATTAAATGCCTCCAAATGGTATTTAATTAACTTCCCGGGGTGAAGAAACCCTTTTTGAGAACTCAGAGTGAGTAAATTGGCCATTTTCATGCACTTTTAACCATTCCATAAATCTTGTGTTTTGGGCCCCTGGAAGCATGAAAATCACTTTAAACATGCTAATTTTAGCTCTAACACTGATGATCCACCTACAAATGTGAACTGACGTTCAAAAATAAAACATTTGAAAACGGACCATTTTCCACATTTCTGAAGCATGACGTAATGGGGGGGTGTTATCTCTTTTGTCGAAAATCAGCCATTTTTGCTCGAACATTAAATGCCTCCAAATGGTATTTATTTCACTTCCCGAGCCCCTGGAAGCATGAAAATCACTTTAAACATGCTAATTTTAGCTCTAACACTGATGATCCACCTACAAATGTGAACTGACGTTCAAAAATAAAACATTTGAAAACGGACCATTTTCCACATTTCTGAAGCATGACGTAATGGGGGGGTGTTATCTCTTTTGTCGAAAATCAGCCGTTTTTGCTCGAACATTAAATGCCTCCAAATGGTATTTATTTCACTTCCCGAGCCCCTGGAAGCATGAAAATCACTTTAAACATGCTAATTTTAGCTCTAACACTGATGATCCACCTACAAATGTGAACTGACGTTCAAAAATAAAACATTTGAAAACGGACCATTTTCCACATTTCTGAAGCATGACGTAATGGGGGGGGTGTTATCTCTTTTGTCGAAAATCAGCCGTTTTTGCTCGAACATTAAATGCCTCCAAATGGTATTTAATTAACTTCCGGGGGTGAAGAAACCCTTTTTGAGAACTCAGAGTGAGTAAATTGGCCATTTTCATGCACTTTTAACCATTCCATAAATCTTGTGTTTTGGGCCCCTGGAAGCATGAAAATAACTTTAAACATGCTAATTTTAGCTCTAACACTGATGATCCACCTACAAATGTGAACTGACGTTCAAAAATAAAACATTTGAAAACGGACCATTTTCCACATTTCTGAAGCATGACGTAATGGGGGGGTGTTATCTCTTTTGTCGAAAATCAGCCGTTTTTGCTCGAACATTAAATGCCTCCAAATGGTATTTAATTAACTTCCCGGGGTGAAGAAACCCTTTTTGAGAACTCAGAGTGAGTAAATTGGCCATTTTCATGCACTTTTAACCATTCCATAAATCTTGTGTTTTGGGCCCCTGGAAGCATGAAAATCACTTTAAACATGCTAATTTTAGCTCTAACACTGATGATCCACCTACAAATGTGAACTGACGTTCAAAAATAAAACATTTGAAAACGGACCATTTTCCACATTTCTGAAGCATGACGTAATGGGGGGGTGTTATCTCTTTTGTCGAAAATCAGCCGTTTTTGCTCGAACATTAAATGCCTCCAAATGGTATTTAATTAACTTCCCGGGGTGAAGAAACCCTTTTTGAGAACTCAGAGTGAGTAAATTGGCCATTTTCATGCACTTTTAACCATTCCATAAATCTTGTGTTTTGGGCCCCTGGAAGCATGAAAATCACTTTAAACATGCTAATTTTAGCTCTAACACTGATGATCCACCTACAAATGTGAACTGACGTTCAAAAATAAAACATTTGAAAACGGACCATTTTCCACATTTCTGAAGCATGACTTAATGGGGGGGTGTTATCTCTTTTGTCGAAAATCAGCCGTTTTTGCTCGAACATTAAATGCCTCCAAATGGTATTTAATTAACTTCCCGAGCCCCTGGAAGCATGAAAATCACTTTAAACATGCTAATTTTAGCTCTAACACTGATGATCCACCTACAAATGTGAACTGACGTTCAAAAATAAAACATTTGAAAACGGACCATTTTCCACATTTCTGAAGCATGACGTAATGGGGGCGGTGTTATCTCTTTTGTCGAAAATCAGCCGTTTTTGCTCGAACATTAAATGCCTCCAAATGGTATTTAATTAACTTCCCGGGGTGAAGAAACCCTTTTTGAGAACTCAGAGTGAGTAAATTGGCCATTTTCATGCACTTTTAACCATTCCATAAATATTGTGTTTTGGGCCCCTGGAAGCATGAAAATCACTTTAAACATGCTAATTTTAGCTCTAACACTGATGATCCACCTACAAATGTGAACTGACGTTCAAAAATAAAACATTTGAAAACGGACCATTTTCCACATTTCTGAAGCATGACGTAATGGGGGCGGTGTTATCTCTTTTGTCGAAAATCAGCCGTTTTTGCTCGAACATTAAATGCCTCCAAATGGTATTTAATTAACTTCCCGGGGTGAAGAAACCCTTTTTGAGAACTCAGAGTGAGTAAATTGGCCATTTTCATGCACTTTTAACCATTCCATAAATCTTGTGTTTTGGGCCCCTGGAAGCATGAAAATCACTTTAAACATGCTAATTTTAGCTCTAACACTGATGATCCACCTACAAATGTGAACTGACGTTCAAAAATAAAACATTTGAAAACGGACCATTTTCCACATTTCTGAAGCATGACGTAATGGGGGGGTGTTATCTCTTTTGTCGAAAATCAGCCGTTTTTGCTCGAACATTAAATGCCTCCAAATGGTATTTAATTAACTTCCCGGGGTGAAGAAACCCTTTTTGAGAACTCAGAGTGAGTAAATTGGCCATTTTCATGCACTTTTAACTATTCCATAAATCTTGTGTTTTGGGCCCCTGGAAGCATGAAAATCACTTTAAACATGCTAATTTTAGCTCTAACACTGATGATCCACCTACAAATGTGAACTGACGTTCAAAAATAAAACATTTGAAAACGGACCATTTTCCACATTTCTGAAGCATGACGTAATGGGGGGGTGTTATCTCTTTTGTCGAAAATCAGCCGTTTTTGCTCGAACATTAAATGCCTCCAAATGGTATTTAATTAACTTCCCGGGGTGAAGAAACCCTTTTTGAGAACTCAGAGAGAGTAAATTGGCCATTTTCATGCACTTTTAACCATTCCATAAATCTTGTGTTTTGGGCCCCTGGAAGCATGAAAATCACTTTAAACATGCTAATTTTAGCTCTAACACTGATGATCCACCTACAAATGTGAACTGACGTTCAAAAATAAAACATTTGAAAACGGACCATTTTCCACATTTCTGAAGCATGACGTAATGGGGGGGTGTTATCTCTTTTGTCGAAAATCAGCCATTTTTGCTCGAACATTAAATGCCTCCAAATGGTATTTATTTCACTTCCCGAGCCCCTGGAAGCATGAAAATCACTTTAAACATGCTAATTTTAGCTCTAACACTGATGATCCACCTACAAATGTGAACTGACGTTCAAAAATAAAACATTTGAAAACGGACCATTTTCCACATTTCTGAAGCATGACGTAATGGGGGGGTGTTATCTCTTTTGTCGAAAATCAGCCGTTTTTGCTCGAACATTAAATGCCTCCAAATGGTATTTATTTCACTTCCCGAGCCCCTGGAAGCATGAAAATCACTTTAAACATGCTAATTTTAGCTCTAACACTGATGATCCACCTACAAATGTGAACTGACGTTCAAAAATAAAACATTTGAAAACGGACCATTTTCCACATTTCTGAAGCATGACGTAATGGGGGGGTGTTATCTCTTTTGTCGAAAATCAGCCGTTTTTGCTCGAACATTAAATGCCTCCAAATGGTATTTAATTAACTTCCGGGGGTGAAGAAACCCTTTTTGAGAACTCAGAGTGAGTAAATTGGCCATTTTCATGCACTTTTAACCATTCCATAAATCTTGTGTTTTGGGCCCCTGGAAGCATGAAAATAACTTTAAACATGCTAATTTTAGCTCTAACACTGATGATCCACCTACAAATGTGAACTGACGTTCAAAAATAAAACATTTGAAAACGGACCATTTTCCACATTTCTGAAGCATGACGTAATGGGGGGGTGTTATCTCTTTTGTCGAAAATCAGCCTTTTTTGCTCGAACATTAAATGCCTCCAAATGGTATTTAATTAACTTCCCGGGGTGAAGAAACCCTTTTTGAGAACTCAGAGTGAGTAAATTGGCCATTTTCATGCACTTTTAACCATTCCATAAATCTTGTGTTTTGGGCCCCTGGAAGCATGAAAATCACTTTAAACATGCTAATTTTAGCTCTAACACTGATGATCCACCTACAAATGTGAACTGACGTTCAAATATAAAACATTTGAAAACGGACCATTTTCCACATTTCTGAAGCATGACGTAATGGGGGGGTGTTATCTCTTTTGTCGAAAATCAGCCGTTTTTGCTCGAACATTAAATGCCTCCAAATGGTATTTAATTAACTTCCCGGGGTGAAGAAACCCTTTTTGAGAACTCAGAGTGAGTAAATTGGCCATTTTCATGCACTTTTAACCATTCCATAAATCTTGTGTTTTGGGCCCCTGGAAGCATGAAAATCACTTTAAACATGCTAATTTTAGCTCTAACACTGATGATCCACCTACAAATGTGAACTGACGTTCAAAAATAAAACATTTGAAAACGGACCATTTTCCACATTTCTGAAGCATGACGTAATGGGGGGGTGTTATCTCTTTTGTCGAAAATCAGCCGTTTTTGCTCGAACATTAAATGCCTCCAAATGGTATTTAATTAACTTCCCGAGCCCCTGGAAGCATGAAAATCACTTTAAACATGCTAATTTTATCTCTAACACTGATGATCCACCTACAAATGTGAACTGACGTTCAAAAATAAAACATTTGAAAACGGACCATTTTCCACATTTCTGAAGCATGACGTAATGGGGGCGGTGTTATCTCTTTTGTCGAAAATCAGCCGTTTTTGCTCGAACATTAAATGCCTCCAAATGGTATTTAATTAACTTCCCGGGGTGAAGAAACCCTTTTTGAGAACTCAGAGTGAGTAAATTGGCCATTTTCATGCACTTTTAACCATTCCATAAATCTTGTGTTTTGGGCCCCTGGAAGCATGAAAATCACTTTAAACATGTTAATTTTAGCTCTAACACTGATGATCCACCTACAAATGTGAACTGACGTTCAAAAATAAAACATTTGAAAACGGACCATTTTCCACATTTCTGAAGCATGACGTAATGGGGGGGTGTTATCTCTTTTGTCGAAAATCAGCCGTTTTTGCTCGAACATTAAATGCCTCCAAATGGTATTTAATTAACTTCCCGGGGTGAAGAAACCCTTTTTGAGAACTCAGAGTGAGTAAATTGGCCATTTTCATGCACTTTTAACTATTCCATAAATCTTGTGTTTTGGGCCCCTGGAAGCATGAAAATCACTTTAAACATGCTAATTTTAGCTCTAACACTGATGATCCACCTACAAATGTGAACTGACGTTCAAAAATAAAACATTTGAAAACGGACCATTTTCCACATTTCTGAAGCATGACGTAATGGGGGGGTGTTATCTCTTTTGTTGAAAATCAGCCGTTTTAGCTCGAACATTAAATGCCTCCAAATGGTATTTAATCAACTTCCCGAGCCCCTGGAAGCATGAAAATCACTTTAAACATGCTAATTTTAGCTCTAACACTGATGATCCACCTACAAATGTGAACTGATGTTCAAAAATAAAACATTTGAAAACGGACCATTTTCCACATTTCTGAAGCATGACGTAATGGGGGGGTGTTATCTCTTTTGTCGAAAATCAGCCGTTTTTGCTCGAACATTAAATGCCTCCAAATGGTATTTAATTAACTTCCCGGGGTGAAGAAACCCTTTTTGAGAACTCAGAGTGAGTAAATTGGCCATTTTCATGCACTTTTAACCATTCCATAAATCTTGTGTTTTGGGCCCCTGGAAGCATGAAAATCACTTTAAACATGCTAATTTTAGCTCTAACACTGATGATCCACCTACAAATGTGAACTGACGTTCAAAAATAAAACATTTGAAAACGGACCATTTTCCACATTTCTGAAGCATGACGTAATGGGGGGGTGTTATCTCTTTTGTCGAAAATCAGCCTTTTTTGCTCGAACATTAAATGCCTCCAAATGGTATTTAATTAACTTCCCGGGGTGAAGAAACCCTTTTTGAGAACTCAGAGTGAGTAAATTGGCCATTTTCATGCACTTTTAACCATTCCATAAATCTTGTGTTTTGGGCCCCTGGAAGCATGAAAATCACTTTAAACATGCTAATTTTAGCTCTAACACTGATGATCCACCTACAAATGTGAACTGACGTTCAAAAATAAAACATTTGAAAACGGACCATTTTCCACATTTCTGAAGCATGACGTAATGGGGGGGTGTTATCTCTTTTGTCGAAAATCAGCCGTTTTTGCTCGAACATTAAATGCCTCCAAATGGTATTTAATTAACTTCCCGGGGTGAAGAAACCCTTTTTGAGAACTCAGAGTGAGTAAATTGGCCATTTTCATGCACTTTTAACCATTCCATAAATCTTGTGTTTTGGGCCCCTGGAAGCATGAAAATCACTTTAAACATGCTAATTTTAGCTCTAACACTGATGATCCACCTACAAATGTGAACTGACGTTCAAAAATAAAACATTTGAAAACGGACCATTTTCCACATTTCTGAAGCATGACGTAATGGGGGGGTGTTATCTCTTTTGTCGAAAATCAGCCGTTTTTGCTCGAACATTAAATGCCTCCAAATGGTATTTAATTAACTTCCCGGGGTGAAGAAACCCTTTTTGAGAACTCAGAGAGAGTAAATTGGCCATTTTCATGCACTTTTAACCATTCCATAAATCTTGTGTTTTGGGCCCCTGGAAGCATGAAAATCACTTTAAACATGCTAATTTTAGCTCTAACACTGATGATCCACCTACAAATGTGAACTGACGTTCAAAAATAAAACATTTGAAAACGGACCATTTTCCACATTTCTGAAGCATGACGTAATGGGGGGGTGTTATCTCTTTTGTCGAAAATCAGCCATTTTTGCTCGAACATTAAATGCCTCCAAATGGTATTTATTTCACTTCCCGAGCCCCTGGAAGCATGAAAATCACTTTAAACATGCTAATTTTAGCTCTAACACTGATGATCCACCTACAAATGTGAACTGACGTTCAAAAATAAAACATTTGAAAACGGACCATTTTCCACATTTCTGAAGCATGACGTAATGGGGGGGGTGTTATCTCTTTTGTCGAAAATCAGCCGTTTTTGCTCGAACATTAAATGCCTCCAAATGGTATTTATTTCACTTCCCGAGCCCATGGAAGCATGAAAATCACTTTAAACATGCTAATTTTAGCTCTAACACTGATGATCCACCTACAAATGTGAACTGACGTTCAAAAATAAAACATTTGAAAACGGACCATTTTCCACATTTCTGAAGCATGACGTAATGGGGGGGTGTTATCTCTTTTGTCGAAAATCAGCCGTTTTTGCTCGAACATTAAATGCCTCCAAATGGTATTTAATTAACTTCCCGGGGTGAAGAAACCCTTTT
This sequence comes from Lissotriton vulgaris, assembly GCF_964263255.1. Classification (NCBI taxonomy): domain Eukaryota; kingdom Metazoa; phylum Chordata; class Amphibia; order Caudata; family Salamandridae; genus Lissotriton; species Lissotriton vulgaris. Next base: position 147,456 of record NW_028254811.1, read on the forward strand.
TGAGAACTCAGAGAGAGTAAATTGGCCATTTACATGCACTTTTAACCATTCCATAAATCTTGTGTTTTGGGCCCCTGGAAGCATGAAAATCACTTTAAACATGCTAATTTTAGCTCTAACACTGATGATCCACCTACAAATGTGAACTGACGTTCAAAAATAAAACATTTGAAAACGGACCATTTTCCACATTTCTGAAGCATGACGTAATGGGGGGGTGTTATCTCTTTTGTCGAAAATCAGCCATTTTTGCTCGAACATTAAATGCCTCCAAATGGTATTTATTTCACTTCCCGAGCCCCTGGAAGCATGAAAATCACTTTAAACATGCTAATTTTAGCTCTAACACTGATGATCCACCTACAAATGTGAACTGACGTTCAAAAATAAAACATTTGAAAACGGACCATTTTCCACATTTCTGAAGCATGACGTAATGGGGGGGTGTTATCTCTTTTGTCGAAAATCAGCCGTTTTTGCTCGAACATTAAATGCCTCCAAATGGTATTTATTTCACTTCCCGAGCCCCTGGAAGCATGAAAATCACTTTAAACATGCTAATTTTAGCTCTAACACTGATGATCCACCTACAAATGTGAACTGACGTTCAAAAATAAAACATTTGAAAACGGACCATTTTCCACATTTCTGAAGCATGACGTAATGGGGGGGTGTTATCTCTTTTGTCGAAAATCAGCCGTTTTTGCTCGAACATTAAATGCCTCCAAATGGTATTTAATTAACTTCCGGGGGTGAAGAAACCCTTTTTGAGAACTCAGAGTGAGTAAATTGGCCATTTTCATGCACTTTTAACCATTCCATAAATCTTGTGTTTTGGGCCCCTGGAAGCATGAAAATAACTTTAAACATGCTAATTTTAGCTCTAACACTGATGATCCACCTACAAATGTGAACTGACGTTCAAAAATAAAACATTTGAAAACGGACCATTTTCCACATTTCTGAAGCATGACGTAATGGGGGGGTGTTATCTCTTTTGTCGAAAATCAGCCTTTTTTGCTCGAACATTAAATGCCTCCAAATGGTATTTAATTAACTTCCCGGGGTGAAGAAACCCTTTTTGAGAACTCAGAGTGAGTAAATTGGCCATTTTCATGCACTTTTAACCATTCCATAAATCTTGTGTTTTGGGCCCCTGGAAGCATGAAAATCACTTTAAACATGCTAATTTTAGCTCTAACACTGATGATCCACCTACAAATGTGAACTGACGTTCAAAAATAAAACATTTGAAAACGGACCATTTTCCACATTTCTGAAGCATGACGTAATGGGGGGGTGTTATCTCTTTTGTCGAAAATCAGCCGTTTTTGCTCGAACATTAAATGCCTCCAAATGGTATTTAATTAACTTCCCGGGGTGAAGAAACCCTTTTTGAGAACTCAGAGTGAGTAAATTGGCCATTTTCATGCACTTTTAACCATTCCATAAATCTTGTGTTTTGGGCCCCTGGAAGCATGAAAATCACTTTAAACATGCTAATTTTAGCTCTAACACTGATGATCCACCTACAAATGTGAACTGACGTTCAAAAATAAAACATTTGAAAACGGACCATTTTCCACATTTCTGAAGCATGACGTAATGGGGGGGTGTTATCTCTTTTGTCGAAAATCAGCCGTTTTTGCTCGAACATTAAATGCCTCCAAATGGTATTTAATTAACTTCCCGAGCCCCTGGAAGCATGAAAATCACTTTAAACATGCTAATTTTATCTCTAACACTGATGATCCACCTACAAATGTGAACTGACGTTCAAAAATAAAACATTTGAAAACGGACCATTTTCCACATTTCTGAAGCATGACGTAATGGGGGCGGTGTTATCTCTTTTGTCGAAAATCAGCCGTTTTTGCTCGAACATTAAATGCCTCCAAATGGTATTTAATTAACTTCCCGGGGTGAAGAAACCCTTTTTGAGAACTCAGAGTGAGTAAATTGGCCATTTTCATGCACTTTTAACCATTCCATAAATCTTGTGTTTTGGGCCCCTGGAAGCATGAAAATCACTTTAAACATGCTAATTTTAGCTCTAACACTGATGATCCACCTACAAATGTGAACTGACGTTCAAAAATAAAACATTTGAAAACGGACCATTTTCCACATTTCTGAAGCATGACGTAATGGGGGGGTGTTATCTCTTTTGTCGAAAATCAGCCGTTTTTGCTCGAACATTAAATGCCTCCAAATGGTATTTAATTAACTTCCCGGGGTGAAGAAACCCTTTTTGAGAACTCAGAGTGAGTAAATTGGCCATTTTCATGCACTTTTAACTATTCCATAAATCTTGTGTTTTGGGCCCCTGGAAGCATGAAAATCACTTTAAACATGCTAATTTTAGCTCTAACACTGATGATCCACCTACAAATGTGAACTGACGTTCAAAAATAAAACATTTGAAAACGGACCATTTTCCACATTTCTGAAGCATGACGTAATGGGGGGGTGTTATCTCTTTTGTTGAAAATCAGCCGTTTTAGCTCGAACATTAAATGCCTCCAAATGGTATTTAATCAACTTCCCGAGCCCCTGGAAGCATGAAAATCACTTTAAACATGCTAATTTTAGCTCTAACACTGATGATCCACCTACAAATGTGAACTGATGTTCAAAAATAAAACATTTGAAAACGGACCATTTTCCACATTTCTGAAGCATGACGTAATGGGGGGGTGTTATCTCTTTTGTCGAAAATCAGCCGTTTTTGCTCGAACATTAAATGCCTCCAAATGGTATTTAATTAACTTCCCGGGGTGAAGAAACCCTTTTTGAGAACTCAGAGTGAGTAAATTGGCCATTTTCATGCACTTTTAACCATTCCATAAATCTTGTGTTTTGGGCCCCTGGAAGCATGAAAATCACTTTAAACATGCTAATTTTAGCTCTAACACTGATGATCCACCTACAAATGTGAACTGACGTTCAAAAATAAAACATTTGAAAACGGACCATTTTCCACATTTCTGAAGCATGACGTAATGGGGGGGTGTTATCTCTTTTGTCGAAAATCAGCCTTTTTTGCTCGAACATTAAATGCCTCCAAATGGTATTTAATTAACTTCCCGGGGTGAAGAAACCCTTTTTGAGAACTCAGAGTGAGTAAATTGGCCATTTTCATGCACTTTTAACCATTCCATAAATCTTGTGTTTTGGGCCCCTGGAAGCATGAAAATCACTTTAAACATGCTAATTTTAGCTCTAACACTGATGATCCACCTACAAATGTGAACTGACGTTCAAAAATAAAACATTTGAAAACGGACCATTTTCCACATTTCTGAAGCATGACGTAATGGGGGGGTGTTATCTCTTTTGTCGAAAATCAGCCGTTTTTGCTCGAACATTAAATGCCTCCAAATGGTATTTAATTAACTTCCCGGGGTGAAGAAACCCTTTTTGAGAACTCAGAGTGAGTAAATTGGCCATTTTCATGCACTTTTAACCATTCCATAAATCTTGTGTTTTGGGCCCCTGGAAGCATGAAAATCACTTTAAACATGCTAATTTTAGCTCTAACACTGATGATCCACCTACAAATGTGAACTGACGTTCAAAAATAAAACATTTGAAAACGGACCATTTTCCACATTTCTGAAGCATGACGTAATGGGGGGGTGTTATCTCTTTTGTCGAAAATCAGCCGTTTTTGCTCGAACATTAAATGCCTCCAAATGGTATTTAATTAACTTCCCGAGCCCCTGGAAGCATGAAAATCACTTTAAACATGCTAATTTTATCTCTAACACTGATGATCCACCTACAAATGTGAACTGACGTTCAAAAATAAAACATTTGAAAACGGACCATTTTCCACATTTCTGAAGCATGACGTAATGGGGGCGGTGTTATCTCTTTTGTCGAAAATCAGCCGTTTTTGCTCGAACATTAAATGCCTCCAAATGGTATTTAATTAACTTCCCGGGGTGAAGAAACCCTTTTTGAGAACTCAGAGTGAGTAAATTGGCCATTTTCATGCACTTTTAACCATTCCATAAATCTTGTGTTTTGGGCCCCTGGAAGCATGAAAATCACTTTAAACATGCTAATTTTAGCTCTAACACTGATGATCCACCTACAAATGTGAACTGACGTTCAAAAATAAAACATTTGAAAACGGACCATTTTCCACATTTCTGAAGCATGACGTAATGGGGGGGTGTTATCTCTTTTGTCGAAAATCAGCCGTTTTTGCTCGAACATTAAATGCCTCCAAATGGTATTTAATTAACTTCCCGGGGTGAAGAAACCCTTTTTGAGAACTCAGAGTGAGTAAATTGGCCATTTTCATGCACTTTTAACTATTCCATAAATCTTGTGTTTTGGGCCCCTGGAAGCATGAAAATCACTTTAAACATGCTAATTTTAGCTCTAACACTGATGATCCACCTACAAATGTGAACTGACGTTCAAAAATAAAACATTTGAAAACGGACCATTTTCCACATTTCTGAAGCATGACGTAATGGGGGGGTGTTATCTCTTTTGTTGAAAATCAGCCGTTTTAGCTCGAACATTAAATGCCTCCAAATGGTATTTAATCAACTTCCCGAGCCCCTGGAAGCATGAAAATCACTTTAAACATGCTAATTTTAGCTCTAACACTGATGATCCACCTACAAATGTGAACTGATGTTCAAAAATAAAACATTTGAAAACGGACCATTTTCCACATTTCTGAAGCATGACGTAATGGGGGGGTGTTATCTCTTTTGTCGAAAATCAGCCGTTTTTGCTCGAACATTAAATGCCTCCAAATGGTATTTAATTAACTTCCCGGGGTGAAGAAACCCTTTTTGAGAACTCAGAGTGAGTAAATTGGCCATTTTCATGCACTTTTAACCATTCCATAAATCTTGTGTTTTGGGCCCCTGGAAGCATGAAAATCACTTTAAACATGCTAATTTTAGCTCTAACACTGATGATCCACCTACAAATGTGAACTGACGTTCAAAAATAAAACATTTGAAAACGGACCATTTTCCACATTTCTGAAGCATGACGTAATGGGGGGGTGTTATCTCTTTTGTCGAAAATCAGCCGTTTTTGCTCGAACAATAAATGCCTCCAAATGGTATTTATTTCACTTACCGAGCCCCTGGAAGCATGAAAATCACTTTAAACATGCTAATTTTAGCTCTAACACTGATGATCCACCTACAAATGTGAACTGACGTTCAAAAATAAAACATTTGAAAACGGACCATTTTCCACATTTCTGAAGCATGACGTAATGGGGGGGTGTTATCTCTTTTGTCGAAAATCAGCCGTTTTTGCTCGAACATTAAATGCCTCCAAATGGTATTTATTTCACTTCCCGAGCCCCTGGAAGCATGAAAATCACTTTAAACATGCTAATTTTAGCTCTAACACTGATGATCCACCTACAAATGTGAACTGACGTTCAAAAATAAAACATTTGAAAACGGACCATTTTCCACATTTCTGAAGCATGACGTAATGGGGGGGTGTTATCTCTTTTGTCGAAAATCATCCGTTTTTGCTCGAACATTAAATGCCTCCAAATGGTATTTAATTAACTTCCCGAGCCCCTGGAAGCATGAAAATCACTTTAAACATGCTAATTTTAGCTCTAACACTGATGATCCACCTACAAATGTGAACTGACGTTCAAAAATAAAACATTTGAAAAAGGACCATTTTCCACATTTCTGAAGCATGACGTAAAGGGGGGGTGTTATCTCTTTTGTCGAAAATCAGCCGTTTTTGCTCGAACATTAAATGCCTCCAAATGGTATTTAATTAACTTCCCGGGGTGAAGAAACCCTTTTTGAGAACTCAGAGTGAGTAAATTGGCCATTTTCATGCACTTTTAACCATTCCATAAATCTTGTGTTTTGTGCCCCTGGAAGCATGAAAATAACTTTAAACATGCTAATTTTAGCTCTAACACTGATGATCCACCTACAAATGTGAACTGACGTTCAAAAATAAAACATTTGAAAACGGACCATTTTCCACATTTCTGAAGCATGACGTAATGGGGGGTGTTATCTCTTTTGTCGAAAATCAGCCGTTTTTGCTCGAACATTAAATGCCTCCAAATGGTATTTAATTAACTTCCCGGGGTGAAGAAACCCTTTTTGAGAACTCAGAGTGAGTAAATTGGCCATTTTCATGCACTTTTAACCATTCCATAAATCTTGTGTTTTGGGCCCCTGGAAGCATGAAAATCACTTTAAACATGCTAATTTTAGCTCTAACACTGATGATCCACCTACAAATGTGAACTGACGTTCAAAAATAAAACATTTGAAAACGGACCATTTTCCACATTTCTGAAGCATGACGTAATGGGGGGGTGTTATCTCTTTTGTCGAAAATCAGCCGTTTTTGCTCGAACATTAAATGCCTCCAAATGGTATTTAATCAACTTCCCGGGGTGAAGAAACCCTTTTTGAGAACTCAGAGTGAGTAAATTGGCCATTTTCATGCACTTTTAACCATTCCATAAATCTTGTGTTTTGGGCCCCTGGAAGCATGAAAATCACTTTAAACATGCTAATTTTAGCTCTAACACTGATGATCCACCTACAAATGTGAACTGACGTTCAAAAATAAAACATTTGAAAACGGACCATTTTCCACATTTCTGAAGCATGACGTAATGGGGGGGTGTTATCTCTTTTGTCGAAAATCAGCCGTTTTTGCTCGAACATTAAATGCCTCCAAATGGTATTTAATTAACTTCCCGGGGTGAAGAAACCCTTTTTGAGAACTCAGAGTGAGTAAATTGGCCATTTTCATGCACTTTTAACCATTCCATAAATCTTGTGTTTTGGGCCCCTGGAAGCATGAAAATCACTTTAAACATGCTAATTTTAGCTCTAACACTGATGATCCACCTACAAATGTGAACTGACGTTCAAAAATAAAACATTTGAAAACGGACCATTTTCCACATTTCTGAAGCATGACGTAATGGGGGGGTGTTATCTCTTTTGTCGAAAATCTGCCGTTTTTGCTCGAACATTAAATGCCTCCAAATGGTATTTAATTAACTTCCCGGGGTGAAGAAACCCTTTTTGAGAACTCAGAGTGAGTAAATTGGCCATTTTCATGCACTTTTAACCATTCCATAAATCTTGTGTTTTGGGCCCCTGGAAGCATGAAAATCACTTTAAACATGCTAATTTTAGCTCTAACACTCATGATCCACCTACAAATGTGAACTGACGTTCAAAAATAAAACATTTGAAAACGGACCATTTTCCACATTTCTGAAGCATGACGTAATGGGGGGGTGTTATCTCTTTTGTCGAAAATCAGCCGTTTTTGCTCGAACATTAAATGCCTCCAAATGGTATTTAATTAACTTCCCGGGGTAAAGAAACCCTTTTTGAGAACTCAGAGTGAGTAAATTGGCCATATTCATGCACTTTTAACCATTCCATAAATCTTGTGTTTTGGGCCCCTGGAAGCATGAAAATCACTTTAAACATGCTACTTTTAGCTCTAACACTGATGATCCACCTACAAATGTGAACTGACGTTCAAAAATAAAACATTTGAAAACGGACCATTTTCCACATTTCTGAAGCATGACGTAATGGGGGGTGTTATCTCTTTTGTCGAAAATCAGCCGTTTTTGCTCGAACATTAAATGCCTCCAAATGGTATTTAATTAACTTCCCGGGGTGAAGAAACCCTTTTTGAGAACTCAGAGTGAGTAAATTGGCCATTTTCATGCACTTTTAACCATTCCATAAATCTTGTGTTTTGGGCCCCTGGAAGCATGAAAATCACTTTAAACATGCTAATTTTAGCTCTAACACTGATGATCCACCTACAAATGTGAACTGACGTTCAAAAATAAAACATTTGAAAACGGACCATTTTCCACATTTCTGAAGCATGACGTGATGGGGGGGTGTTATCTCTTTTGTCGAAAATCAGCCGTTTTTGCTCGAACATTAAATGCCTCCAAATGGTATTTAATTAACTTCCCGAGCCCCTGGAAGCATGAAAATCACTTTAAACATGCTAATTTTAGCTCTAACACTGATGATCCACCTACAAATGTGAACTGACGTTCAAAAATAAAACATTTGAAAACGGACCATTTTCCACATTTCTGAAGCATGACGTAATGGGGGCGGTGTTATCTCTTTTGTCGAAAATCAGCCGTTTTTGCTCGAACATTAAATGCCTCCAAATGGTATTTAATTAACTTCCCGGGGTGAAGAAACCCTTTTTGAGAACTCAGAGTGAGTAAATTGGCCATTTTCATGCACTTTTAACCATTCCATAAATCTTGTGTTTTGGGCCCCTGGAAGCATGAAAATCACTTTAAACTTGCTAATTTTAGCTCTAACACTGATGATCCACCTACAAATGTGAACTGACGTTCAAAAATAAAACATTTGAAAACGGACCATTTTCCACATTTCTGAAGCATGACGTAATGGGGGGGTGTTATCTCTTTTGTCGAAAATCAGCCGTTTTTGCTCGAACATTAAATGCCTCCAAATGGTATTTAATTAACTTCCCGGGGTGAAGAAACCCTTTTTGAGAACTCCGAGTGAGTAAATTGGCCATTTTCATGCACTTTTAACCATTCCATAAATCTTGTGTTTTGGGCCCCTGGAAGCATGAAAATCACTTTAAACATGCTAATTTTAGCTCTAACACTGATGATCCACCTACAAATGTGAACTGACGTTCAAAAATAAAACATTTGAAAACGGACCATTTTCCACATTTCTGAAGCATGACGTAATGGGGGGGTGTTATCTCTTTTGTCGAAAATCAGCCGTTTTTGCTCGAACATTAAATGCCTCCAAATGGTATTTAATTAACTTCCCGAGCCCCTGGAAGCATGAAAATCACTTTAAACATGCTAATTTTAGCTCTAACACTGATGATCCACCTACAAATGTGAACTGACGTTCAAAAATAAAACATTTGAAAACGGACCATTTTCCACATTTCTGAAGCATGACGTAATGGGGGGGTGTTATCTCTTTTGTCGAAAATCAGCCGTTTTTGCTCGAACATTAAATGCCTCCAAATGGTATTTAATTAACTTCCCGGGGTGAAGAAACCCTTTTTGAGAACTCAGAGTGAGTAAATTGGCCATTTTCATGCACTTTTAACCATTCCATAAATCTTGTGTTTTGGGCCCCTGGAAGCATGAAAATCACTTTAAACATGCTAATTTTAGCTCTAACACTGATGATCCACCTACAAATGTGAACTGACGTTCAAAAATAAAACATTTGAAAACGGACCATTTTCCACATTTCTGAAGCATGACGTAATGGGGGGGTGTTATCTCTTTTGTCGAAAATCAGCCATTTTTGCTCGAACATTAAATGCCTCCAAATGGTATTTATTTCACTTCCCGAGCCCCTGGAAGCATGAAAATCACTTTAAACATGCTAATTTTAGCTCTAACACTGATGATCCACCTACAAATGTGAACTGACGTTCAAAAATAAAACATTTGAAAACGGACCATTTTCCACATTTCTGAAGCATGACGTAATGGGGGGGTGTTATCTCTTTTGTCGAAAATCAGCCGTTTTTGCTCGAACATTAAATGCCTCCAAATGGTATTTATTTCACTTCCCGAGCCCCTGGAAGCATGAAAATCACTTTAAACATGCTAATTTTAGCTCTAACACTGATGATCCACCTACAAATGTGAACTGACGTTCAAAAATAAAACATTTGAAAACGGACCATTTTCCACATTTCTGAAGCATGACGTAATGGGGGGGTGTTATCTCTTTTGTCGAAAATCAGCCGTTTTTGCTCGAACATTAAATGCCTCCAAATGGTATTTAATTAACTTCCGGGGGTGAAGAAACCCTTTTTGAGAACTCAGAGTGAGTAAATTGGCCATTTTCATGCACTTTTAACCATTCCATAAATCTTGTGTTTTGGGCCCCTGGAAGCATGAAAATAACTTTAAACATGCTAATTTTAGCTCTAACACTGATGATCCACCTACAAATGTGAACTGACGTTCAAAAATAAAACATTTGAAAACGGACCATTTTCCACATTTCTGAAGCATGACGTAATGGGGGGGTGTTATCTCTTTTGTCGAAAATCAGCCGTTTTTGCTCGAACATTAAATGCCTCCAAATGGTATTTAATTAACTTCCCGGGGTGAAGAAACCCTTTTTGAGAACTCCGAGTGAGTAAATTGGCCATTTTCATGCACTTTTAACCATTCCATAAATCTTGTGTTTTGGGCCCCTGGAAGCATGAAAATCACTTTAAACATGCTAATTTTAGCTCTAACACTGATGATCCACCTACAAATGTGAACTGACGTTCAAAAATAAAACATTTGAAAACGGACCATTTTCCACATTTCTGAAGCATGACGTAATGGGGGGGTGTTATCTCTTTTGTCGAAAATCAGCCATTTTTGCTCGAACATTAAATGCCTCCAAATGGTATTTAATTAACTTCCCGGGGTGAAGAAACCCTTTTTGAGAACTCAGAGTGAGTAAATTGGCCATTTTCATGCACTTTTAACCATTCCATAAATCTTGTGTTTTGGGCCCCTGGAAGCATGAAAATCACTTTAAACATGCTAATTTTAGCTCTAACACTGATGATCCACCTACAAATGTGAACTGACGTTCAAAAATAAAACATTTGAAAACGGACCATTTTCCACATTTCTGAAGCATGACGTAATGGGGGGGTGTTATCTCTTTTGTCGAAAATCAGCCGTTTTTGCTCGAACATTAAATGCCTCCAAATGGTATTTAATTAACTTCCCGAGCCCCTGGAAGCATGAAAATCACTTTAAACATGCTAATTTTAGCTCTAACACTGATGATCCACCTACAAATGTGAACTGACGTTCAAAAATAAAACATTTGAAAACGGACCATTTTCCACATTTCTGAAGCATGACGTAATGGGGGCGGTGTTATCTCTTTTGTCGAAAATCAGCCGTTTTTGCTCGAACATTAAATGCCTCCAAATGGTATTTAATTAACTTCCCGGGGTGAAGAAACCCTTTTTGAGAACTCAGAGTGAGTAAATTGGCCATTTTCATGCACTTTTAACCATTCCATAAATCTTGTGTTTTGGGCCCCTGGAAGCATGAAAATCACTTTAAACATGCTAATTTTAGCTCTAACACTGATGATCCACCTACAAATGTGAACTGACGTTCAAAAATAAAACATTTGAAAACGGACCATTTTCCACATTTCTGAAGCATGACGTAATGGGGGGGTGTTATCTCTTTTGTCGAAAATCAGCCGTTTTTGCTCGAACATTAAATGCCTCCAAATGGTATTTAATTAACTTCCCGAGCCCCTGGAAGCATGAAAATCACTTTAAACATGCTAATTTTAGCTCTAACACTGATGATCCACCTACAAATGTGAACTGACGTTCAAAAATAAAACATTTGAAAACGGACCATTTTCCACATTTCTGAAGCATGACGTAATGGGGGGGTGTTATCTCTTTTGTCGAAAATCAGCCGTTTTTGCTCGAACATTAAATGCCTCCAAATGGTATTTAATTAACTTCCCGGGGTGAAGAAACCCTTTTTGAGAACTCAGAGTGAGTAAATTGGCCATTTTCATGCACTTTTAACCATTCCATAAATCTTGTGTTTTGGGCCCCTGGAAGCATGAAAATCACTTTAAACATGCTAATTTTAGCTCTAACACTGATGATCCACCTACAAATGTGAACTGACGTTCAAAAATAAAACATTTGAAAACGGACCATTTTCCACATTTCTGAAGCATGACGTAATGGGGGGGTGTTATCTCTTTTGTCGAAAATCAGCCATTTTTGCTCGAACATTAAATGCCTCCAAATGGTATTTATTTCACTTCCCGAGCCCCTGGAAGCATGAAAATCACTTTAAACATGCTAATTTTAGCTCTAACACTGATGATCCACCTACAAATGTGAACTGACGTTCAAAAATAAAACATTTGAAAACGGACCATTTTCCACATTTCTGAAGCATGACGTAATGGGGGGGTGTTATCTCTTTTGTCGAAAATCAGCCGTTTTTGCTCGAACATTAAATGCCTCCAAATGGTATTTATTTCACTTCCCGAGCCCCTGGAAGCATGAAAATCACTTTAAACATGCTAATTTTAGCTCTAACACTGATGATCCACCTACAAATGTGAACTGACGTTCAAAAATAAAACATTTGAAAACGGACCATTTTCCACATTTCTGAAGCATGACGTAATGGGGGGGTGTTATCTCTTTTGTCGAAAATCAGCCGTTTTTGCTCGAACATTAAATGCCTCCAAATGGTATTTAATTAACTTCCGGGGGTGAAGAAACCCTTTTTGAGAACTCAGAGTGAGTAAATTGGCCATTTTCATGCACTTTTAACCATTCCATAAATCTTGTGTTTTGGGCCCCTGGAAGCATGAAAATAACTTTAAACATGCTAATTTTAGCTCTAACACTGATGATCCACCTACAAATGTGAACTGACGTTCAAAAATAAAACATTTGAAAACGGACCATTTTCCACATTTCTGAAGCATGACGTAATGGGGGGGTGTTATCTCTTTTGTCGAAAATCAGCCGTTTTTGCTCGAACATTAAATGCCTCCAAATGGTATTTAATTAACTTCCCGGGGTGAAGAAACCCTTTTTGAGAACTCAGAGTGAGTAAATTGGCCATTTTCATGCACTTTTAACCATTCCATAAATCTTGTGTTTTGGGCCCCTGGAAGCATGAAAATCACTTTAAACATGCTAATTTTAGCTCTAACACTGATGATCCACCTACAAATGTGAACTGACGTTCAAAAATAAAACATTGGAAAACGGACCATTTTCCACATTTCTGAAGCATGACGTAATGGGGGGGTGTTATCTCTTTTGTCGAAAATCAGCCATTTTTGCTCGAACATTAAATGCCTCCAAATGGTATTTAATTAACTTCCCGGGGTGAAGAAACCCTTTTTGAGAACTCAGAGTGAGTAAATTGGCCATTTTCATGCACTTTTAACCATTCCATAAATCTTGTGTTTTGGGCCCCTGGAAGCATGAAAATCACTTTAAACATGCTAATTTTAGCTCTAACACTGATGATCCACCTACAAATGTGAACTGACGTTCAAAAATAAAACATTTGAAAACGGACCATTTTCCACATTTCTGAAGCATGACGTAATGGGGGGGTGTTATCTCTTTTGTCGAAAATCAGCCGTTTTTGCTCGAACATTAAATGCCTCCAAATGGTATTTAATTAACTTCCCGAGCCCCTGGAAGCATGAAAATCACTTTAAACATGCTAATTTTAGCTCTAACACTGATGATCCACCTACAAATGTGAACTGACGTTCAAAAATAAAACATTTGAAAACGGACCATTTTCCACATTTCTGAAGCATGACGTAATGGGGGCGGTGTTATCTCTTTTGTCGAAAATCAGCCGTTTTTGCTCGAACATTAAATGCCTCCAAATGGTATTTAATTAACTTCCCGGGGTGAAGAAACCCTTTTTGAGAACTCAGAGTGAGTAAATTGGCCATTTTCATGCACTTTTAACCATTCCATAAATCTTGTGTTTTGGGCCCCTGGAAGCATGAAAATCACTTTAAACATGCTAATTTTAGCTCTAACACTGATGATCCACCTACAAATGTGAACTGACGTTCAAAAATAAAACATTTGAAAACGGACCATTTTCCACATTTCTGAAGCATGACGTAATGGGGGGGTGTTATCTCTTTTGTCGAAAATCAGCCGTTTTTGCTCGAACATTAAATGCCTCCAAATGGTATTTAATTAACTTCCCGGGGTGAAGAAACCCTTTTTGAGAACTCAGAGTGAGAAAATTGGCCATTTTCATGCACTTTTAACTATTCCATAAATCTTGTGTTTTGGGCCCCTGGAAGCATGAAAATCACTTTAAACATGCTAATTTTAGCTCTAACACTGATGATCCACCTACAAATGTGAACTGACGTTCAAAAATAAAACATTTGAAAACGGACCATTTTCCACATTTCTGAAGCATGACGTAATGGGGGGGTGTTATCTCTTTTGTCGAAAATCAGCCGTTTTAGCTCGAACATTAAATGCCTCCAAATGGTATTTAATCAACTTCCCGAGCCCCTGGAAGCATGAAAATCACTTTAAACATGCTAATTTTAGCTCTAACACTGATGATCCACCTACAAATGTGAACTGATGTTCAAAAATAAAACATTTGAAAACGGACCATTTTCCACATTTCTGAAGCATGACGTAATGGGGGGGTGTTATCTCTTTTGTCGAAAATCAGCCGTTTTTGCTCGAACATTAAATGCCTCCAAATGGTATTTAATTAACTTCCCGGGGTGAAGAAACCCTTTTTGAGAACTCAGAGTGAGTAAATTGGCCATTTTCATGCACTTTTAACCATTCCATAAATCTTGTGTTTTGGGCCCCTGGAAGCATGAAAATCACTTTAAACATGCTAATTTTAGCTCTAACACTGATGATCCACCTACAAATGTGAACTGACGTTCAAAAATAAAACATTTGAAAACGGACCATTTTCCACATTTCTGAAGCATGACGTAATGGGGGGGTGTTATCTCTTTTGTCGAAAATCAGCCGTTTTTGCTCGAACATTAAATGCCTCCAAATGGTATTTATTTCACTTCCCGAGCCCCTGGAAGCATGAAAATCACTTTAAACATCCTAATTTTAGCTCTAACACTGATGATCCACCTACAAATGTGAACTGACGTTCAAAAATAAAACATTTGAAAACGGACCATTTTCCACATTTCTGAAGCATGACGTAATGGGGGGGTGTTATCTCTTTTGTCGAAAATCAGCCGTTTTTGCTCGAACAATAAATGCCTCCAAATGGTATTTATTTCACTTCCCGAGCCCCTGGAAGCATGAAAATCACTTTAAACATGCTAATTTTAGCTCTAACACTGATGATCCACCTACAAATGTGAACTGACGTTCAAAAATAAAACATTTGAAAACGGACCATTTTCCACATTTCTGAAGCATGACGTAATGGGGGGGTGTTATCTCTTTTGTCGAAAATCATCCGTTTTTGCTCGAACATTAAATGCCTCCAAATGGTATTTAATTAACTTCCCGAGCCCCTGGAAGCATGAAAATCACTTTAAACATGCTAATTTTAGCTCTAACACTGATGATCCACCTACAAATGTGAACTGACGTTCAAAAATAAAACATTTGAAAAAGGACCATTTTCCACATTTCTGAAGCATGACGTAAAGGGGGGGTGTTATCTCTTTTGTCGAAAATCAGCCGTTTTTGCTCGAACATTAAATGCCTCCAAATGGTATTTAATTAACTTCCCGGGGTGAAGAAACCCTTTTTGAGAACTCAGAGTGAGTAAATTGGCCATTTTCATGCACTTTTAACCATTCCATAAATCTTGTGTTTTGGGCCCCTGGAAGCATGAAAATCACTTTAAACATGCTAATTTTAGCTCTAACACTGATGATCCACCTACAAATGTGAACTGACGTTCAAAAATAAAACATTTGAAAACGGACCATTTTCCACATTTCTGAAGCATGACGTAATGGGGGGGTGTTATCTCTTTTGTCGAAAATCAGCCGTTTTTGCTCGAACATTAAATGCCTCCAAATGGTATTTAATTAACTTCCCGGGGTGAAGAAACCCTTTTTGAGAACTCAGAGTGAGTAAATTGGCCATTTTCATGCACTTTTAACCATTTCATAAATCTTGTGTTTTGGGCCCCTGGAAGCATGAAAATCACTTTAAACATGCTAATTTTAGCTCTAACACTGATGATCCACCTACAAATGTGAACTGACGTTCAAAAATAAAACATTTGAAAACGGACCATTTTCCACATTTCTGAAGCATGACGTAATGGGGGGGTGTTATCTCTTTTGTCGAAAATCAGCCGTTTTTGCTCGAACATTAAATGCCTCCAAATGGTATTTAATTAACTTCCCGGGGTGAAGAAACCCTTTTTGAGAACTCAGAGTGAGTAAATTGGCCATTTTCATGCACTTTTAACCATTCCATAAATCTTGTGTTTTGGGCCCCTGGAAGCATGAAAATCACTTTAAACATGCTAATTTTAGCTCTAACACTGATGATCCACCTACAAATGTGAACTGACGTTCAAAAATAAAACATTTGAAAACGGACCATTTTCCACATTTCTGAAGCATGACGTAATGGGGGGGTGTTATCTCTTTTGTCGAAAATCTGCCGTTTTTGCTCGAACATTAAATGCCTCCAAATGGTATTTAATTAACTTCCCGGGGTGAAGAAACCCTTTTTGAGAACTCAGAGTGAGTAAATTGGCCATTTTCATGCACTTTTAACCATTCCATAAATCTTGTGTTTTGGGCCCCTGGAAGCATGAAAATCACTTTAAACATGCTAATTTTAGCTCTAACACCCATGATCCACCTACAAATGTGAACTGACGTTCAAAAATAAAACATTTGAAAACGGACCATTTTCCACATTTCTGAAGCATGACGTAATGGGGGGGTGTTATCTCTTTTGTCAAAAATCAGCCGTTTTTGCTCGAACATTAAATGCCTCCAAATGGTATTTATTTCACTTCCCGAGCCCCTGGAAGCATGAAAATCACTTTAAACATGCTAATTTTAGCTCTAACACTGATGATCCACCTACAAATGTGAACTGACATTCAAAAATAAAACATTTGAAAACGGACCATTTTCCACATTTCTGAAGCATGACGTAATGGGGGGGTGTTATCTCTTTTGTCAAAAATCAGCCGTTTTTGCTCGAACATTAAATGCCTCCAAATGGTATTTATTTCACTTCCCGAGCCCCTGGAAGCATGAAAATCACTTTAAACATGCTAATTTTAGCTCTAACACTGATGATCCACCTACAAATGTGAACTGACGTTCAAAAATAAAACATTTGAAAACGGACCATTTTCCACATTTCTGAAGCATGACGTAATGGGGGGGTGTTATCTCTTTTGTCGAAAATCAGCCGTTTTTGCTCGAACATTAAATGCCTCCAAATGGTATTTAATTAACTTCCCGAGCCCCTGGAAGCATGAAAATCACTTTAAACATGCTAATTTTAGCTCTAACACTGATGATCCACCTACAAATGTGAACTGACGTTCAAAAATAAAACATTTGAAAAAGGACCATTTTCCACATTTCTGAAGCATGACGTAATGGGGGGGTGTTATCTCTTTTGTCGAAAATCAGCCGTTTTTGCTCGAACATTAAATGCCTCCAAATGGTATTTAATTAACTTCCCGAGCCCCTGGAAGCATGAAAATCACTTTAAACATGCTAATTTTAGCTCTAACACTGATGATCCACCTACAAATGTGAACTGACGTTCAAAAATAAAACATTTGAAAACGGACCATTTTCCACATTTCTGAAGCATGACGTAATGGGGGGGTGTTATCTCTTTTGTCGAAAATCAGCCGTTTTTGCTCGAACATTAAATGCCTCCAAATGGTATTTAATTAACTTCCCGAGCCCCTGGAAGCATGAAAATCACTTTAAACATGCAAATTTTAGCTCTAACACTGATGATCCACCTACAAATGTGAACTGACGTTCAAAAATAAAACATTTGGAAATGGACCATTTTCCAAATTTCTGAAGCATGACGTAATGGGGGGGTGTTATCTCTTTTGTCGAAAATCAGCCGTTTTTGCTCGAACATTAAATGCCTCCAAATGGTATTTATTTCACTTCCCGAGCCCCTGGAAGCATGAAAATCACTTTAAACATGCTAATTTTAGCTCTAACACTGATGATCCACCTACAAATGTGAACTGACGTTCAAAAATAAAACATTTGAAAACGGACCATTTTCCACATTTCTGAAGCATGACGTAATGGGGGGGTGTTATCTCTTTTGTCGAAAATCAGCCGTTTTTGCTCGAACATTAAATGCCTCCAAATGGTATTTATTTTACTTCCCGAGCCCCTGGAAGCATGAAAATCACTTTAAACATGCTAATTTTAGCTCTAACACTGATGATCCACCTACAAATGTGAACTGACGTTCAAAAATAAAACATTTGAAAACGGACCATTTTCCACATTTCTGAAGCATGACGTAATGGGGGGGTGTTATCTCTTTTGTCAAAAATCAGCCGTTTTTGCTCGAACATTAAATGCCTCCAAATGGTATTTAATTAACTTCCCGGGGTGAAGAAACCCTTTTTGAGAACTCAGAGTGAGTAAATTGGCCATTTTCATGCACTTTTAACCATTCCATAAATCTTGTGTTTTGGGCCCCTGGAAGCATGAAAATCACTTTAAACATGCTAATTTTAGCTCTAACACTGATGATCCACCTACAAATGTGAACTGACGTTCAAAAATAAAACATTTGAAAACGGACCATTTTCCACATTTCTGAAGCATGACGTAATGGGGGGGTGTTATCTCTTTTGTCAAAAATCAGCCGTTTTTGCTCGAACATTAAATGCCTCCAAATGGTATTTAATTAACTTCCCGAGCCCCTGGAAGCATGAAAATCACTTTAAACATGCAAATTTTAGCTCTAACACTGATGATCCACCTACAAATGTGAACTGACGTTCAAAAATAAAACATTTGAAAACGGACCATTTTCCACATTTCTGAAGCATGACGTAATGGGGGGGGTGTTATCTCTTTTGTCGAAAATCAGCCGTTTTTGCTCGAACATTAAATGCCTCCAAATGGTATTTATTTCACTTCCCGAGCCCCTGGAAGCATGAAAATCACTTTAAACATGCTAATTTTAGCTCTAACACTGATGATCCACCTACAAATGTGAACTGACGTTCAAAAATAAAACATTTGAAAACGGACCATTTTCCACATTTCTGAAGCATGACGTAATGGGGGGGTGTTATCTCTTTTGTCGAAAATCAGCCGTTTTTGCTCGAACATTAAATGCCTCCAAATGGTATTTATTTCACTTCCCGAGCCCCTGGAAGCATGAAAATCACTTTAAACATGCTAATTTTAGCTCTAACACTGATGATCCACCTACAAATGTGAACTGACGTTCAAAAATAAAACATTTGAAAACGGACCATTTTCCACATTTCTGAAGCATGACGTAATGGGGGGGTGTTATCTCTTTTGTCGAAAATCAGCCGTTTTTGCTCGAACATTAAATGCCTCCAAATGGTATTTAATTAACTTCCCGGGGTGAAGAAACCCTTTTTGAGAACTCAGAGTGAGTAAATTGGCCATTTTCATGCACTTTTAACCATTCCATAAATCTTGTGTTTTGGGCCCCTGGAAGCATGAAAATCACTTTAAAAATGCTAATTTTAGCTCTAACACTGATGATCCACCTACAAATGTGAACTGACGTTCAAAAATAAAACATTTGAAAACGGACCATTTTCCACATTTCTGAAGCATGACGTAATGGGGGGGTGTTATCTCTTTTGTCGAAAATCAGCCGTTTTTGCTCGAACATTAAATGCCTCCAAATGGTATTTAATTAACTTCCCGGGGTGAAGAAACCCTTTTTGAGAACTCAGAGTGAGTAAATTGGCCATTTTCATGCACTTTTAACCATTCCATAAATCTTGTGTTTTGGGCCCCTGGAAGCATGAAAATCACTTTAAACATGCTAATTTTAGCTCTAACACTGATGATCCACCTACAAATGTGAACTGACGTTCAAAAATAAAACATTTGAAAACGGACCATTTTCCACATTTCTGAAGCATGACGTAATGGGGGGGTGTTATCTCTTTTGTCGAAAATCAGCCGTTTTTGCTCGAACATTAAATGCCTCCAAATGGTATTTAATTAACTTCCCGAGCCCCTGGAAGCATGAAAATCACTTTAAACATGCTAATTTTAGCTCTAACACTGATGATCCACCTACAAATGTGAACTGACGTTCAAAAATAAAACATTTGAAAACGGACCATTTTCCACATTTCTGAAGCATGACGTAATGGGGGCGGTGTTATCTCTTTTGTCGAAAATCAGCCGTTTTTGCTCGAACATTAAATGCCTCCAAATGGTATTTAATTAACTTCCCGGGGTGAAGAAACCCTTTTTGAGAACTCAGAGTGAGTAAATTGGCCATTTTCATGCACTTTTAACCATTCCATAAATCTTGTGTTTTGGGCCCCTGGAAGCATGAAAATCACTTTAAACATGCTAATTTTAGCTCTAACACTGATGATCCACCTACAAATGTGAACTGACGTTCAAAAATAAAACATTTGAAAACGGACCATTTTCCACATTTCTGAAGCATGACGTAATGGGGGGGTGTTATCTCTTTTGTCGAAAATCAGCCATTTTTGCTCGAACATTAAATGCCTCCAAATGGTATTTAATTAACTTCCCGGGGTGAAGAAACCCTTTTTGAGAACTCAGAGTGAGTAAATTGGCCATTTTCATGCACTTTTAACTATTCCATAAATCTTGTGTTTTGGGCCCCTGGAAGCATGAAAATCACTTTAAACATGCTAATTTTAGCTCTAACACTGATGATCCACCTACAAATGTGAACTGACGTTCAAAAATAAAACATTTGAAAACGGACCATTTTCCACATTTCTGAAGCATGACGTAATGGGGGGGTGTTATCTCTTTTGTCGAAAATCAGCCGTTTTAGCTCGAACATTAAATGCCTCCAAATGGTATTTAATCAACTTCCCGAGCCCCTGGAAGCATGAAAATCACTTTAAACATGCTAATTTTAGCTCTAACACTGATGATCCACCTACAAATGTGAACTGATGTTCAAAAATAAAACATTTGAAAACGGACCATTTTCCACATTTCTGAAGCATGACGTAATGGGGGGGTGTTATCTCTTTTGTCGAAAATCAGCCGTTTTTGCTCGAACATTAAATGCCTCCAAATGGTATTTAATTAACTTCCCGGGGTGAAGAAACCCTTTTTGAGAACTCAGAGTGAGTAAATTGGCCATTTTCATGCACTTTTAACCATTCCATAAATCTTGTGTTTTGGGCCCCTGGAAGCATGAAAATCACTTTAAACATGCTAATTTTAGCTCTAACACTGATGATCCACCTACAAATGTGAACTGACGTTCAAAAATAAAACATTTGAAAACGGACCATTTTCCACATTTCTGAAGCATGACGTAATGGGGGGGTGTTATCTCTTTTGTCGAAAATCAGCCGTTTTTGCTCGAACATTAAATGCCTCCAAATGGTATTTATTTCACTTCCCGAGCCCCTGGAAGCATGAAAATCACTTTAAACATGCTAATTTTAGCTCTAACACTGATGATCCACCTACAAATGTGAACTGACGTTCAAAAATAAAACATTTGAAAACGGACCATTTTCCACATTTCTGAAGCATGACGTAATGGGGGGGTGTTATCTCTTTTGTCGAAAATCAGCCGTTTTTGCTCGAACAATAAATGCCTCCAAATGGTATTTATTTCACTTCCCGAGCCCCTGGAAGCATGAAAATCACTTTAAACATGCTAATGTTAGCTCTAACACTGATGATCCACCTACAAATGTGAACTGACGTTCAAAAATAAAACATTTGAAAACGGACCATTTTCCACATTTCTGAAGCATGACGTAATGGGGGGGTGTTATCTCTTTTGTCGAAAATCATCCGTTTTTGCTCGAACATTAAATGCCTCCAAATGGTATTTAATTAACTTCCCGAGCCCCTGGAAGCATGAAAATCACTTTAAACATGCTAATTTTAGCTCTAACACTGATGATCCACCTACAAATGTGAACTGACGTTCAAAAATAAAACATTTGAAAAAGGACCATTTTCCACATTTCTGAAGCATGACGTAAAGGGGGGGTGTTATCTCTTTTGTCGAAAATCAGCCGTTTTTGCTCGAACATTAAATGCCTCCAAATGGTATTTAATTAACTTCCCGGGGTGAAGAAACCCTTTTTGAGAACTCAGAGTGAGTAAATTGGCCATTTTCATGCACTTTTAACCATTCCATAAATCTTGTGTTTTGGGCCCCTGGAAGCATGAAAATAACTTTAAACATGCTAATTTTAGCTCTAACACTGATGATCCACCTACAAATGTGAACTGACGTTCAAAAATAAAACATTTGAAAACGGACCATTTTCCACATTTCTGAAGCATGACGTAATGGGGGGGTGTTATCTCTTTTGTCGAAAATCAGCCGTTTTTGCTCGAACATTAAATGCCTCCAAATGGTATTTAATTAACTTCCCGGGGTGAAGAAACCCTTTTTGAGAACTCAGAGTGAGTAAATTGGCCATTTTCATGCACTTTTAACCATTCCATAAATCTTGTGTTTTGGGCCCCTGGAAGCATGAAAATCACTTTAAACATGCTAATTTTAGCTCTAACACTGATGATCCACCTACAAATGTGAACTGACGTTCAAAAATAAAACATTTGAAAACGGACCATTTTCCACATTTCTGAAGCATGACTTAATGGGGGGGTGTTATCTCTTTTGTCGAAAATCAGCCGTTTTTGCTCGAACATTAAATGCCTCCAAATGGTATTTAATTAACTTCCCGGGGTGAAGAAACCCTTTTTGAGAACTCAGAGTGAGTAAATTGGCCATTTTCATGCACTTTTAACCATTTCATAAATCTTGTGTTTTGGGCCCCTGGAAGCATGAAAATCACTTTAAACATGCTAATTTTAGCTCTAACACTGATGATCCACCTACAAATGTGAACTGACGTTCAAAAATAAAACATTTGAAAACGGACCATTTTCCACATTTCTGAAGCATGACGTAATGGGGGGGTGTTATCTCTTTTGTCGAAAATCAGCCGTTTTTGCTCGAACATTAAATGCCTCCAAATGGTATTTAATTAACTTCCCGGGGTGAAGAAACCCTTTTTGAGAACTCAGAGTGAGTAAATTGGCCATTTTCATGCACTTTTAACCATTCCATAAATCTTGTGTTTTGGGCCCCTGGAAGCATGAAAATCACTTTAAACATGCTAATTTTAGCTCTAACACTGATGATCCACCTACAAATGTGAACTGACGTTCAAAAATAAAACATTTGAAAACGGACCATTTTCCACATTTCTGAAGCATGACGTAATGGGGGGGTGTTATCTCTTTTGTCGAAAATCTGCCGTTTTTGCTCGAACATTAAATGCCTCCAAATGGTATTTAATTAACTTCCCGGGGTGAAGAAACCCTTTTTGAGAACTCAGAGTGAGTAAATTGGCCATTTTCATGCACTTTTAACCATTCCATAAATCTTGTGTTTTGGGCCCCTGGAAGCATGAAAATCACTTTAAACATGCTAATTTTAGCTCTAACACCCATGATCCACCTACAAATGTGAACTGACGTTCAAAAATAAAACATTTGAAAACGGACCATTTTCCACATTTCTGAAGCATGACGTAATGGGGGGGTGTTATCTCTTTTGTCGAAAATCAGCCGTTTTTGCTCGAACATTAAATGCCTCCAAATGGTATTTATTTCACTTCCCGAGCCCCTGGAAGCATGAAAATCACTTTAAACATGCTAATTTTAGCTCTAACACTGATGATCCACCTACAAATGTGAACTGACATTCAAAAATAAAACATTTGAAAACGGACCATTTTCCACATTTCTGAAGCATGACGTAATGGGGGGGTGTTATCTCTTTTGTCAAAAATCAGCCGTTTTTGCTCGAACATTAAATGCCTCCAAATGGTATTTATTTCACTTCCCGAGCCCCTGGAAGCATGAAAATCACTTTAAACATGCTAATTTTAGCTCTAACACTGATGATCCACCTACAAATGTGAACTGACGTTCAAAAATAAAACATTTGAAAACGGACCATTTTCCACATTTCTGAAGCATGACGTAATGGGGGGGTGTTATCTCTTTTGTCGAAAATCAGCCGTTTTTGCTCGAACATTAAATGCCTCCAAATGGTATTTAATTAACTTCCCGAGCCCCTGGAAGCATGAAAATCACTTTAAACATGCTAATTTTAGCTCTAACACTGATGATCCACCTACAAATGTGAACTGACGTTCAAAAATAAAACATTTGAAAACGGACCATTTTCCACATTTCTGAAGCATGACGTAATGGGGGGGTGTTATCTCTTTTGTCGAAAATCAGCCGTTTTTGCTCGAACATTAAATGCCTCCAAATGGTATTTAATTAACTTCCCGAGCCCCTGGAAGCATGAAAATCACTTTAAACATGCAAATTTTAGCTCTAACACTGATGATCCACCTACAAATGTGAACTGACGTTCAAAAATAAAACATTTGGAAATGGACCATTTTCCAAATTTCTGAAGCATGACGTAATGGGGGGGTGTTATCTCTTTTGTCGAAAATCAGCCGTTTTTGCTCGAACATTAAATGCCTCCAAATGGTATTTATTTCACTTCCCGAGCCCCTGGAAGCATGAAAATCACTTTAAACATGCTAATTTTAGCTCTAACACTGATGATCCACCTACAAATGTGAACTGACGTTCAAAAATAAAACATTTGAAAACGGACCATTTTCCACATTTCTGAAGCATGACGTAATGGGGGGGTGTTATCTCTTTTGTCGAAAATCAGCCGTTTTTGCTCGAACATTAAATGCCTCCAAATGGTATTTATTTTACTTCCCGAGCCCCTGGAAGCATGAAAATCACTTTAAACATGCTAATTTTAGCTCTAACACTGATGATCCACCTACAAATGTGAACTGACGTTCAAAAATAAAACATTTGAAAACGGACCATTTTCCACATTTCTGAAGCATGACGTAATGGGGGGGTGTTATCTCTTTTGTCAAAAATCAGCCGTTTTTGCTCGAACATTAAATGTCTCCAAATGGTATTTAATTAACTTCCCGGGGTGAAGAAACCCTTTTTGAGAACTCAGAGTGAGTAAATTGGCCATTTTCATGCACTTTTAACCATTCCATAAATCTTGTGTTTTGGGCCCCTGGAAGCATGAAAATCACTTTAAACATGCTAATTTTAGCTCTAACACTGATGATCCACCTACAAATGTGAACTGACGTTCAAAAATAAAACATTTGAAAACGGACCATTTTCCACATTTCTGAAGCATGACGTAATGGGGGGGTGTTATCTCTTTTGTCAAAAATCAGCCGTTTTTGCTCGAACATTAAATGCCTCCAAATGGTATTTAATTAACTTCCCGAGCCCCTGGAAGCATGAAAATCACTTTAAACATGCAAATTTTAGCTCTAACACTGATGATCCACCTACAAATGTGAACTGACGTTCAAAAATAAAACATTTGAAAACGGACCATTTTCCACATTTCTGAAGCATGACGTAATGGGGGGGTGTTATCTCTTTTGTCGAAAATCAGCCGTTTTTGCTCGAACATTAAATGCCTCCAAATGGTATTTATTTCACTTCCCGAGCCCCTGGAAGCATGAAAATCACTTTAAACATGCTAATTTTAGCTCTAACACTGATGATCCACCTACAAATGTGAACTGACGTTCAAAAATAAAACATTTGAAAACGGACCATTTTCCACATTTCTGAAGCATGACGTAATGGGGGGGTGTTATCTCTTTTGTCGAAAATCAGCCGTTTTTGCTCGAACATTAAATGCCTCCAAATGGTATTTATTTCACTTCACGAGCCCCTGGAAGCATGAAAATCACTTTAAACATGCTAATTTTAGCTCTAACACTGATGATCCACCTACAAATGTGAACTGACGTTCAAAAATAAAACATTTGAAAACGGACCATTTTCCACATTTCTGAAGCATGACGTAATGGGGGGGTGTTATCTCTTTTGTCGAAAATCAGCCGTTTTTGCTCGAACATTAAATGCCTCCAAATGGTATTTAATTAACTTCCCGGGGTGAAGAAACCCTTTTTGAGAACTCAGAGTGAGTAAATTGGCCATTTTCATGCACTTTTAACCATTCCATAAATCTTGTGTTTTGGGCCCCTGGAAGCATGAAAATCACTTTAAAAATGCTAATTTTAGCTCTAACACTGATGATCCACCTACAAATGTGAACTGACGTTCAAAAATAAAACATTTGAAAACGGACCATTTTCCACATTTCTGAAGCATGACGTAATGGGGGGGTGTTATCTCTTTTGTCGAAAATCAGCCGTTTTTGCTCGAACATTAAATGCCTCCAAATGGTATTTAATTAACTTCCCGGGGTGAAGAAACCCTTTTTGAGAACTCAGAGTGAGTAAATTGGCCATTTTCATGCACTTTTAACCATTCCATAAATCTTGTGTTTTGGGCCCCTGGAAGCATGAAAATCACTTTAAACATGCTAATTTTAGCTCTAACACTGATGATCCACCTACAAATGTGAACTGACGTTCAAAAATAAAACATTTGAAAACGGACCATTTTCCACATTTCTGAAGCATGACGTAATGGGGGGGTGTTATCTCTTTTGTCGAAAATCAGCCGTTTTTGCTCGAACATTAAATGCCTCCAAATGGTATTTAATTAACTTCCCGAGCCCCTGGAAGCATGAAAATCACTTTAAACATGCTAATTTTAGCTCTAACACTGATGATCCACCTACAAATGTGAACTGACGTTCAAAAATAAAACATTTGAAAACGGACCATTTTCCACATTTCTGAAGCATGACGTAATGGGGGGGTGTTATCTCTTTTGTCGAAAATCAGCCGTTTTTCCTCAAACATTAAATGCCTCAAAATGGTATTTAATTAACTTCCCGGGGTGAAGAAACCCTTTTTGAGAACTCAGAGTGAGTAAATTGGCCATTTTCATGCACTTTTAACCATTCCATGAATCTTGTGTTTTGGGCCCCTGGAAGCATGAAAATCACTTTAAACATGCTAATTTTAGCTCTAACACTCATGATCCACCTACAAATGTGAACTGACGTTCAAAAATAAAACATTTGAAAACGGACCATTTTCCACATTTCTGAAGCATGACGTAATGGGGGGGTGTTATCTCTTTTGTCGAAAATCAGCCGTTTTTGCTCGAACATTAAATGCCTCCAAATGGTATTTATTTCACTTCCCGAGCCCCTGGAAGCATGAAAATCACTTTAAACATGCTAATTTTAGCTCTAACACTGATGATCCACCTACAAATGTGAACTGACGTTCAAAAATAAAACATTTGAAAATGGACCATTTTCCACATTTCTGAAGCATGACGTAATGGGGGGTGTTATCTCTTTTGTCGAAAATCAGCCGTTTTTGCTCGAACATTAAATGCCTCCAAATGGTATTTAATTAACTTCCCGAGCCCCTGGAAGCATGAAAATCACTTTAAACATGCTAATTTTAGCTCTAACACTGATGATCCACCTACAAATGTGAACTGACGTTCAAAAATAAAACATTTGAAAAAGGACCATTTTCCACATTTCTGAAGCATGATGTAATGGGGGGGTGTTATCTCTTTTGTCGAAAATCAGCCGTTTTTGCTCGAACATTAAATGCCTCCAAATGGTATTTAATTAACTTCCCGGGGTGAAGAAACCCTTTTTGAGAACTCAGAGTGAGTAAATTGGCCATTTTCATGCACTTTTAACCATTCCATAAATCTTGTGTTTTGGGCCCCTGGAAGCATGAAAATCACTTTAAACATGCTAATTTTAGCTCTAACACTGATGATCCACCTACAAATGTGAACTGACGTTCAAAAATAAAACATTTGAAAATGGACCATTTTCCACATTTCTGGAGCAATACGTAATGGGGGCTGTTATCTCTTTTGTCGAAAATCAGCCGTTTTTGCTCGAACATTAAATGCCTCCAAATGGTATTTAATTAACTTCCCGGGGTGAAGAAACCCTTTTTGAGAACTCAGAGTGAGTAAATTGGCCATTTTCATGCACTTTTAACCATTCCATAAATCTTGTGTTTTGGGCCCCTGGAAGCATGAAAATAACTTTAAACATGCTAATTTTAGCTCTAACACTGATGATCCACCTACAAATGTGAACTGACGTTCAAAAATAAAACATTTGAAAACGGACCATTTTCCACATTTCTGAAGCATGACGTAATGGGGGGGTGTTATCTCTTTTGTCGAAAATCAGCCGTTTTTGCTCGAACATTAAATGCCTCCAAATGGTATTTAATTAACTTCCCGGGGTGAAGAAACCCTTTTTGAGAACTCAGAGTGAGTAAATTGGCCATTTTCATGCACTTTTAACCTTTCCATAAATCTTGTGTTTTGGGCCCCTGGAAGCATGAAAATCACTTTAACCATGCTAATTTTAGCTCTAACACTGATGATCCACCTACAAATGTGAATTGACGTTCAAAAATAAAACATTTGAAAACGGACCATTTTCCACATTTCTGAAGCATGACGTAATGGGGGGGTGTTATCTCTTTTGTCGAAAATCAGCCGTTTTTGCTCGAACATTAAATGCCTCCAAATGGTATTTATTTCACTTCCCGAGCCCCTGGAAGCATGAAAATCACTTTAAACATGCTAATTTTAGCTCTAACACTGATGATCCACCTACAAATGTGAACTGACGTTCAAAAATAAAACATTTGAAAACGGACCATTTTCCACATTTCTGAAGCATGACGTAATGGGGGGGTGTTATCTCTTTTGTCGAAAATCAGCCGTTTTTGCTCGAACATTAAATGCCTCCAAATGGTATTTAATTAACTTCCCGGGGTGAAGAAACCCTTTTTGAGAACTCAGAGTGAGTAAATTGGCCATTTTCATGCACTTTTAACCATTCCATAAATCTTGTGTTTTGGGCCCCTGGAAGCATGAAAATCACTTTAAAAATGCTAATTTTAGCTCTAACACTGATGATCCACCTACAAATGTGAACTGACGTTCAAAAATAAAACATTTGAAAACGGACCATTTTCCACATTTCTGAAGCATGACGTAATGGGGGGGTGTTATCTCTTTTGTCGAAAATCAGCCGTTTTTGCTCGAACATTAAATGCCTCCAAATGGTATTTAATTAACTTCCCGGGGTGAAGAAACCCTTTTTGAGAACTCAGAGTGAGTAAATTGGCCATTTTCAACCACTTTTAACCATTCCATAAATCTTGTGTTTTGGGCCCCTGGAAGCATGAAAATCACTTTAAACATGCTAATTTTAGCTCTAACACTGATGATCCACCTACAAATGTGAACTGACGTTCAAAAATAAAACATTTGAAAACGGACCATTTTCCACATTTCTGAAGCATGACGTAATGGGGGGGTGTTATCTCTTTTGTCGAAAATCAGCCGTTTTTGCTCGAACATTAAATGCCTCCAAATGGTATTTAATTAACTTCCCGAGCCCCTGGAAGCATGAAAATCACTTTAAACATGCTAATTTTAGCTCTAACACTGATGATCCACCTACAAATGTGAACTGACGTTCAAAAATAAAACATTTGAAAACGGACCATTTTCCACATTTCTGAAGCATGACGTAATGGGGGGGTGTTATCTCTTTTGTCGAAAATCAGCCGTTTTTCCTCAAACATTAAATGCCTCAAAATGGTATTTAATTAACTTCCCGGGGTGAAGAAACCCTTTTTGAGAACTCAGAGTGAGTAAATTGGCCATTTTCATGCACTTTTAACCATTCCATAAATCTTGTGTTTTGGGCCCCTGGAAGCATGAAAATCACTTTAAACATGCTAATTTTAGCTCTAACACTCATGATCCACCTACAAATGTGAACTGACGTTCAAAAATAAAACATTTGAAAACGGACCATTTTCCACATTTCTGAAGCATGACGTAATGGGGGGGTGTTATCTCTTTTGTCGAAAATCAGCCGTTTTTGCTCGAACATTAAATGCCTCCAAATGGTATTTATTTCACTTCCCGAGCCCCTGGAAGCATGAAAATCACTTTAAACATGCTAATTTTAGCTCTAACACTGATGATCCACCTACAAATGTGAACTGACGTTCAAAAATAAAACATTTGAAAATGGACCATTTTCCACATTTCTGAAGCATGACGTAATGGGGGGGTGTTATCTCTTTTGTCGAAAATCAGCCGTTTTTGCTCGAACATTAAATGCCTCCAAATGGTATTTAATTAACTTCCCGAGCCCCTGGAAGCATGAAAATCACTTTAAACATGCTAATTTTAGCTCTAACACTGATGATCCACCTACAAATGTGAACTGACGTTCAAAAATAAAACATTTGAAAAAG
This sequence comes from Lissotriton vulgaris, assembly GCF_964263255.1. Classification (NCBI taxonomy): domain Eukaryota; kingdom Metazoa; phylum Chordata; class Amphibia; order Caudata; family Salamandridae; genus Lissotriton; species Lissotriton vulgaris. The sequence continues at coordinate 177,565 of NW_028254811.1, forward strand.
GACCATTTTCCACATTTCTGAAGCATGACGTAATGGGGGGGTGTTATCTCTTTTGTCGAAAATCAGCCGTTTTTGCTCGAACATTAAATGCCTCCAAATGGTATTTAATTAACTTCCCGGGGTGAAGAAACCCTTTTTGAGAACTCAGAGTGAGTAAATTGGCCATTTTCATGCACTTTTAACCATTCCATAAATCTTGTGTTTTGGGCCCCTGGAAGCATGAAAATCACTTTAAACATGCTAATTTTAGCTCTAACACTGATGATCCACCTACAAATGTGAACTGACGTTCAAAAATAAAACATTTGAAAACGGACCATTTTCCACATTTCTGGAGCAATACGTAATGGGGGCTGTTATCTCTTTTGTCGAAAATCAGCCGTTTTTGCTCGAACATTAAATGCCTCCAAATGGTATTTAATTAACTTCCCGGGGTGAAGAAACCCTTTTTGAGAACTCAGAGTGAGTAAATTGGCCATTTTCATGCGCTTTTAACCATTCCATAAATCTTGTGTTTTGGGCCCCTGGAAGCATGAAAATAACTTTAAACATGCTAATTTTAGCTCTAACACTGATGATCCACCTACAAATGTGAACTGACGTTCAAAAATAAAACATTTGAAAACGGACCATTTTCCACATTTCTGAAGCATGACGTAATGGGGGGGTGTTATCTCTTTTGTCGAAAATCAGCCGTTTTTGCTCGAACATTAAATGCCTCCAAATGGTATTTAATTAACTTCCCGGGGTGAAGAAACCCTTTTTGAGAACTCAGAGTGAGTAAATTGGCCATTTTCATGCACTTTTAACCTTTCCATAAATCTTGTGTTTTGGGCCCCTGGAAGCATGAAAATCACTTTAACCATGCTAATTTTAGCTCTAACACTGATGATCCACCTACAAATGTGAACTGACGTTCAAAAATAAAACATTTGAAAACGGACCATTTTCCACATTTCTGAAGCATGACGTAATGGGGGGGTGTTATCTCTTTTGTCGAAAATCAGCCGTTTTTGCTCGAACATTAAATGCCTCCAAATGGTATTTAATTAACTTCCCGAGCCCCTGGAAGCATGAAAATCACTTTAAACATGCTAATTTTAGCTCTAACACTGATGATCCACCTACAAATGTGAACTGACGTTCAAAAATAAAACATTTGAAAACGGACCATTTTCCACATTTCTGAAGCATGACATAATGGGGGGGTGTTATCTCTTTTGTCGAAAATCAGCCGTTTTTGCTCGAACATTAAATGCCTCCAAATGGTATTTATTTCACTTCCCGAACCCCTGGAAGCATGAAAATCACTTTAAACATGCTAATTTTAGCTCTAACACTGATGATCCACCTACAAATGTGAACTGACGTTCAAAAATAAAACATTTGAAAACGGACCATTTTCCACATTTCTGAAGCATGACGTAATGGGGGGGTGTTATCTCTTTTGTCGAAAATCAGCCATTTTTGCTCGAACATTAAATGCCTCCAAATGGTATTTAATTAACTTCCCGGGGTGAAAAAACCCTTTTTGAGAACTCAGAGTGAGTAAATTGGCCATTTTCATGCACTTTTAACCATTCCATAAATCTTGTGTTTTGGGCCCCTGGAAGCATGAAAATCACTTTAAACATGCTAATTTTAGCTCTAACACTGATGATCCACCTACAAATGTGAACTGACGTTCAAAAATAAAACATTTGAAAACGAACCATTTTCCACATTTCTGAAGCATGACGTAATGGGGGGATGTTATCTCTATTGTCGAAAATCAGCCGTTTTTGCTCGAACATTAAATGCCTCCAAATGGTATTTAATTAACTTCCCGAGCCCCTGGAAGCATGAAAATCACTTTAAACATGCAAATTTTAGCTCTAACACTGATGATCCACCTACAAATGTGAACTGACGTTCAAAAATAAAACATTTGAAAACGGACCATTTTCCACATTTCTGAAGCATGACGTAATGGGGGGGGTGTTATCTCTTTTGTCGAAAATCAGCCGTTTTTGCTCGAACATTAAATGCCTCCAAATGATATTTATTTCACTTCCAGAGCCCCTGGAAGCATGAAAATCACTTTAAACATGCTAATTTTAGCTCTAACACTGATGATCCACCTACAAATGTGAACTGACGTTCAAAAATAAAACATTTGAAAACGGACCATTTTCCACATTTCTGAAGCATGACGTAATGGGGGGGTGTTATCTCTTTTGTCGAAAATCAGCCGTTTTTACTCGAACATTAAATGCCTCCAAATGGTATTTATTTCACTTCCCGAGCCCCTGGAAGCATGAAAATGACTTTAAACATGCTAATTTTAGCTCTAACACTGATGATCCACCTACAAATGTGAACTGACGTTCAAAAATAAAACATTTGAAAACGGACCATTTTCCACATTTCTGAAGCATGACGTAATGGGGGGGTGTTATCTCTTTTGTCGAAAATCAGCCGTTTTTGCTCGAACATTAAATGCCTCCAAATGGTATTTAATTAACTTTCCGGGGTGAAGAAACCCTTTTTGAGAACTCAGAGTGAGTAAATTGGCCATTTTCATGCACTTTTAACCATTCCATAAATCTTGTGTTTTGGGCCCCTGGAAGCATGAAAATAACTTTAAACATGCTAATTTTAGCTCTAACACTGATGATCCACCTACAAATGTGAACTGACGTTCAAAAATAAAACATTTGAAAACGGACCATTTTCCACATTTCTGAAGCATGACGTAATGGGGGGGTGTTATCTCTTTTGTCGAAAATCAGCCGTTTTTGCTCGAACATTAAATGCCTCCAAATGGTATTTAATTAACTTCCCGGGGTGAAGAAACCCTTTTTGAGAACTCAGAGTGAGTAAATTGGCCATTTTCATGCACTTTTAACCATTCCATAAATCTTGTGTTTTGGGCCCCTGGAAGCATGAAAATCACTTTAAACATGCTAATTTTAGCTCTAACACTGATGATCCACCTACAAATGTGAACTGACGTTCAAAAATAAAACATTTGAAAACGGACCATTTTCCACATTTCTGAAGCATGACGTAATGGGGGGGTGTTATCTCTTTTGTCGAAAATCAGCCGTTTTTGCTCGAACATTAAATGCCTCCAAATGGTATTTAATTAACTTCCCGGGGTGAAGAAACCCTTTTTGAGAACTCAGAGTGAGTAAATTGGCCATTTTCATGCACTTTTAACCATTCCATAAATCTTGTGTTTTGGGCCCCTGGAAGCATGAAAATCACTTTAAACATGCTAATTTTAGCTCTAACACTGATGATCCACCTACAAATGTGAACTGACGTTCAAAAATAAAACATTTGAAAACGGACCATTTTCCACATTTCTGAAGCATGACGTAATGGGGGGGTGTTATCTCTTTTGTCGAAAATCAGCCGTTTTTGCTCGAACATTAAATGCCTCCAAATGGTATTTAATTAACTTCCCGAGCCCCTGGAAGCATGAAAATCACTTTAAACATGCTAATTTTAGCTCTAACACTGATGATCCACCTACAAATGTGAACTGACGTTCAAAAATAAAACATTTGAAAACGGACCATTTTCCACATTTCTGAAGCATGACGTAATGGGGGGGTGTTATCTCTTTTGTCGAAAATCAGCCGTTTTTGCTCGAACATTAAATGCCTCCAAATGGTATTTAATTAACTTCCCGGGGTGAAGAAACCCTTTTTGAGAACTCAGAGTGAGTAAATTGGCCATTTTCATGCACTTTTAACCATTCCATAAATCTTGTGTTTTGGGCCCCTGGAAGCATGAAAATCACTTTAAACATGCTAATTTTAGCTCTAACACTGATGATCCACCTACAAATGTGAACTGACGTTCAAAAATAAAACATTTGAAAACGGACCATTTTCCACATTTCTGAAGCATGACGTAATGGGGGGGTGTTATCTCTTTTGTCAAAAATCAGCCGTTTTTGCTCGAACATTAAATGCCTCCAAATGGTATTTAATTAACTTCCCGAGCCCCTGGAAGCATGAAAATCACTTTAAACATGCTAATTTTAGCTCTAACACTGATGATCCACCTACAAATGTGAACTGACGTTCAAAAATAAAACATTTGAAAACGGACCATTTTCCACATTTCTGAAGCATGACGTAATGGGGGGGTGTTATCTCTTTTGTCGAAAATCAGCCGTTTTTTCTCAAACATTAAATGCCTCAAAATGGTATTTAATTAACTTCCCGGGGTGAAGAAACCCTTTTTGAGAACTCAGAGTGAGTAAATTGGTCATTTTCATGCACTTTTAACCATTCCATAAATCTTGTGTTTTGGGCCCCTGGAAGCATGAAAATCACTTTAAACATGCTAATTTTAGCTCTAACACTCATGATCCACCTACAAATGTGAACTGACGTTCAAAAATAAAACATTTGAAAACGGACCATTTTCCACATTTCTGAAGCATGACGTAATGGGGGGGTGTTATCTCTTTTGTCGAAAATCAGCCGTTTTTGCTCGAACATTAAATGCCTCCAAATGGTATTTATTTCACTTCCCGAGCCCCTGGAAGCATGAAAATCACTTTAAACATGCTAATTTTAGCTCTAACACTGATGATGCACCTACAAATGTGAACTGACGTTCAAAAATAAAACATTTGAAAATGGACCATTTTCCACATTTCTGAAGCATGACGTAATGGGGGGGTGTTATCTCTTTTGTCGAAAATCAGCCGTTTTTGCTCGAACATTAAATGCCTCCAAATGGTATTTAATTAACTTCCCGAGCCCCTGGAAGCATGAAAATCACTTTAAACATGCTAATTTTAGCTCTAACACTGATGATCCACCTACAAATGTGAACTGACGTTCAAAAATAAAACATTTGAAAAAGGACCATTTTCCACATTTCTGAAGCATGACGTAATGGGGGGGTGTTATCTCTTTTGTCGAAAATCAGCCGTTTTTGCTCGAACATTAAATGCCTCCAAATGGTATTTAATTAACTTCCCGGGGTGAAGAAACCCTTTTTGAGAACTCAGAGTGAGTAAATTGGCCATTTTCATGCACTTTTAACCATTCCATAAATCTTGTGTTTTGGGCCCCTGGAAGCATGAAAATCACTTTAAACATGCTAATTTTAGCTCTAACACTGATGATCCACCTACAAATGTGAACTGACGTTCAAAAATAAAACATTTGAAAACGGACCATTTTCCACATTTCTGGAGCAATACGTAATGGGGGCTGTTATCTCTTTTGTCGAAAATCAGCCGTTTTTGCTCGAACATTAAATGCCTCCAAATGGTATTTAATTAACTTCCCGGGGTGAAGAAACCCTTTTTGAGAACTCAGAGTGAGTAAATTGGCCATTTTCATGCACTTTTAACCATTCCATAAATCTTGTGTTTTGGGCCCCTGGAAGCATGAAAATAACTTTAAACATGCTAATTTTAGCTCTAACACTGATGATCCACCTACAAATGTGAACTGACGTTCAAAAATAAAACATTTGAAAACGGACCATTTTCCACATTTCTGAAGCATGACGTAATGGGGGGGTGTTATCTCTTTTGTCGAAAATCAGCCGTTTTTGCTCGAACATTAAATGCCTCCAAATGGTATTTAATTAACTTCCCGGGGTGAAGAAACCCTTTTTGAGAACTCAGAGTGAGTAAATTGGCCATTTTCATGCACTTTTAACCTTTCCATAAATCTTGTGTTTTGGGCCCCTGGAAGCATGAAAATCACTTTAACCATGCTAATTTTAGCTCTAACACTGATGATCCACCTACAAATGTGAACTGACGTTCAAAAATAAAACATTTGAAAACGGACCATTTTCCACATTTCTGAAGCATGACGTAATGGGGGGGTGTTATCTCTTTTGTCGAAAATCAGCCGTTTTTGCTCGAACATTAAATGCCTCCAAATGGTATTTAATTAACTTCCCGAGCCCCTGGAAGCATGAAAATCACTTTAAACATGCTAATTTTAGCTCTAACACTGATGATCCACCTACAAATGTGAACTGACGTTCAAAAATAAAACATTTGAAAACGGACCATTTTCCACATTTCTGAAGCATGACATAATGGGGGGGTGTTATCTCTTTTGTCGAAAATCAGCCGTTTTTGCTCGAACATTAAATGCCTCCAAATGGTATTTATTTCACTTCCCGAACCCCTGGAAGCATGAAAATCACTTTAAACATGCTAATTTTAGCTCTAACACTGATGATCCACCTACAAATGTGAACTGACGTTCAAAAATAAAACATTTGAAAACGGACCATTTTCCACATTTCTGAAGCATGACGTAATGGGGGGGTGTTATCTCTTTTGTCGAAAATCAGCCATTTTTGCTCGAACATTAAATGCCTCCAAATGGTATTTAATTAACTTCCCGGGGTGAAGAAACCCTTTTTGAGAACTCAGAGTGAGTAAATTGGCCATTTTCATGCACTTTTAACCATTCCATAAATCTTGTGTTTTGGGCCCCTGGAAGCATGAAAATCACTTTAAACATGCTAATTTTAGCTCTAACACTGATGATCCACCTAGAAATGTGAACTGACGTTCAAAAATAAAACATTTGAAAACGAACCATTTTCCACATATCTGAAGCATGACGTAATGGGGGGATGTTATCTCTATTGTCGAAAATCAGCCGTTTTTGCTCGAACATTAAATGCCTCCAAATGGTATTTAATTAACTTCCCGAGCCCCTGGAAGCATGAAAATCACTTTAAACATGCAAATTTTAGCTCTAACACTGATGATCCACCTACAAATGTGAACTGACGTTCAAAAATAAAACATTTGAAAACGGACCATTTTCCACATTTCTGAAGCATGACGTAATGGGGGGGGTGTTATCTCTTTTGTCGAAAATCAGCCGTTTTTGCTCGAACATTAAATGCCTCCAAATGATATTTATTTCACTTCCAGAGCCCCTGGAAGCATGAAAATCACTTTAAACATGCTAATTTTAGCTCTAACACTGATGATCCACCTACAAATGTGAACTGACGTTCAAAAATAAAACATTTGAAAACGGACCATTTTCCACATTTCTGAAGCATGACGTAATGGGGGGGTGTTATCTCTTTTTTCGAAAATCAGCCGTTTTTACTCGAACATTAAATGCCTCCAAATGGTATTTATTTCACTTCCCGAGCCCCTGGAAGCATGAAAATCACTTTAAACATGCTAATTTTAGCTCTAACACTGATGATCCACCTACAAATGTGAACTGACGTTCAAAAATAAAACATTTGAAAACGGACCATTTTCCACATTTCTGAAGCATGACGTAATGGGGGGGTGTTATCTCTTTTGTCGAAAATCAGCTGTTTTTGCTCGAACATTAAATGCCTCCAAATGGTATTTAATTAACTTTCCGGGGTGAAGAAACCCTTTTTGAGAACTCAGAGTGAGTAAATTGGCTATTTTCATGCACTTTTAACCATTCCATAAATCTTGTGTTTTGGGCCCCTGGAAGCATGAAAATAACTTTAAACATGCTAATTTTAGCTCTAACACTGATGATCCACCTACAAATGTGAACTGACGTTCAAAAATAAAACATTTGAAAACGGACCATTTTCCACATTTCTGAAGCATGACGTAATGGGGGGGTGTTATCTCTTTTGTCGAAAATCAGCCGTTTTTGCTCGAACATTAAATGCCTCCAAATGGTATTTAATTAACTTCCCGGGGTGAAGAAACCCTTTTTGAGAACTCAGAGTGAGTAAATTGGCCATTTTCATGCACTTTTAACCATTCCATAAATCTTGTGTTTTGGGCCCCTGGAAGCATGAAAATCACTTTAAACATGCTAATTTTAGCTCTAACACTGATGATCCACCTACAAATGTGAACTGACGTTCAAAAATAAAACATTTGAAAACGGACCATTTTCCACATTTCTGAAGCATGACGTAATGGGGGGGTGTTATCTCTTTTGTCGAAAATCAGCCGTTTTTGCTCGAACATTAAATGCCTCCAAATGGTATTTAATTAACTTCCCGGGGTGAAGAAACCCTTTTTGAGAACTCAGAGTGAGTAAATTGGCCATTTTCATGCACTTTTAACCTTTCCATAAATCTTGTGTTTTGGGCCCCTGGAAGCATGAAAATCACTTTAACCATGCTAATTTTAGCTCTAACACTGATGATCCACCTACAAATGTGAACTGACGTTCAAAAATAAAACATTTGAAAACGGACCATTTTCCACATTTCTGAAGCATGACGTAATGGGGGGGTGTTATCTCTTTTGTCGAAAATCAGCCGTTTTTGCTCGAACATTAAATGCCTCCAAATGGTATTTAATTAACTTCCCGAGCCCCTGGAAGCATGAAAATCACTTTAAACATGCTAATTTTAGCTCTAACACTGATGATCCACCTACAAATGTGAACTGACGTTCAAAAATAAAACATTTGAAAACGGACCATTTTCCACATTTCTGAAGCATGACATAATGGGGGGGTGTTATCTCTTTTGTCGAAAATCAGCCGTTTTTGCTCGAACATTAAATGCCTCCAAATGGTATTTATTTCACTTCCCGAACCCCTGGAAGCATGAAAATCACTTTAAACATGCTAATTTTAGCTCTAACACTGATGATCCACCTACAAATGTGAACCTACGTTCAAAAATAAAACATTTGAAAACGGACCATTTTCCACATTTCTGAAGCATGACGTAATGGGGGGGTGTTATCTCTTTTGTCGAAAATCAGCCATTTTTGCTCGAACATTAAATGCCTCCAAATGGTATTTAATTAACTTCCCGGGGTGAAGAAACCCTTTTTGAGAACTCAGAGTGAGTAAATTGGCCATTTTCATGCACTTTTAACCATTCCATAAATCTTGTGTTTTGGGCCCCTGGAAGCATGAAAATCACTTTAAACATGCTAATTTTAGCTCTAACACTGATGATCCACCTACAAATGTGAACTGACGTTCAAAAATAAAACATTTGAAAACGAACCATTTTCCACATTTCTGAAGCATGACGTAATGGGGGGATGTTATCTCTATTGTCGAAAATCAGCCGTTTTTGCTCGAACATTAAATGCCTCCAAATGGTATTTAATTAACTTCCCGAGCCCCTGGAAGCATGAAAATCACTTTAAACATGCAAATTTTAGCTCTAACACTGATGATCCACCTACAAATGTGAACTGACGTTCAAAAATAAAACATTTGAAAACGGACCATTTTCCACATTTCTGAAGCATGACGTAATGGGGGGGGTGTTATCTCTTTTGTCGAAAATCAGCCGTTTTTGCTCGAACATTAAATGCCTCCAAATGATATTTATTTCACTTCCAGAGCCCCTGGAAGCATGAAAATCACTTTAAACATGCTAATTTTAGCTCTAACACTGATGATCCACCTACAAATGTGAACTGACGTTCAAAAATAAAACATTTGAAAACGGACCATTTTCCACATTTCTGAAGCATGACGTAATGGGGGGTGTTATCTCTTTTTTCGAAAATCAGCCGTTTTTACTCGAACATTAAATGCCTCCAAATGGTATTTATTTCACTTCCCGAGCCCCTGGAAGCATGAAAATCACTTTAAACATGCTAATTTTAGCTCTAACACTGATGATCCACCTACAAATGTGAACTGACGTTCAAAAATAAAACATTTGAAAACGGACCATTTTCCACATTTCTGAAGCATGACGTAATGGGGGGGTGTTATCTCTTTTGTCGAAAATCAGCTGTTTTTGCTCGAACATTAAATGCCTCCAAATGGTATTTAATTAACTTTCCGGGGTGAAGAAACCCTTTTTGAGAACTCAGAGTGAGTAAATTGGCTATTTTCATGCACTTTTAACCATTCCATAAATCTTGTGTTTTGGGCCCCTGGAAGCATGAAAATAACTTTAAACATGCTAATTTTAGCTCTAACACTGATGATCCACCTACAAATGTGAACTGACGTTCAAAAATAAAACATTTGAAAACGGACCATTTTCCACATTTCTGAAGCATGACGTAATGGGGGGGTGTTATCTCTTTTGTCGAAAATCAGCCGTTTTTGCTCGAACATTAAATGCCTCCAAATGGTATTTAATTAACTTCCCGGGGTGAAGAAACCCTTTTTGAGAACTCAGAGTGAGTAAATTGGCCATTTTCATGCACTTTTAACCATTCCATAAATCTTGTGTTTTGGGCCCCTGGAAGCATGAAAATCACTTTAAACATGCTAATTTTAGCTCTAACACTGATGATCCACCTACAAATGTGAACTGACGTTCAAAAATAAAACATTTGAAAACGGACCATTTTCCACATTTCTGAAGCATGACGTAATGGGGGGGTGTTATCTCTTTTGTCGAAAATCAGCCGTTTTTGCTCGAACATTAAATGCCTCCAAATGGTATTTATTTCACTTCCCGAACCCCTGGAAGCATGAAAATCACTTTAAACATGCTAATTTTAGCTCTAACACTGATGATCCACCTACAAATGTGAACTGACGTTCAAAAATAAAACATTTGAAAACGGACCATTTTCCACATTTCTGAAGCATGACGTAATGGGGGGGTGTTATCTCTTTTGTCGAAAATCAGCCGTTTTTGCTCGAACATTAAATGCCTCCAAATGGTATTTAATTAACTTCCCGGGGTGAAGAAACCCTTTTTGAGAACTCAGAGTGAGTAAATTGGCCATTTTCATGCACTTTTAACCTTTCCATAAATCTTGTGTTTTGGGCCCCTGGAAGCATGAAAATCACTTTAACCATGCTAATTTTAGCTCTAACACTGATGATCCACCTACAAATGTGAACTGACGTTCAAAAATAAAACATTTGAAAACGGACCATTTTCCACATTTCTGAAGCATGACGTAATGGGGGGGTGTTATCTCTTTTGTCGAAAATCAGCCGTTTTTGCTCGAACATTAAATGCCTCCAAATGGTATTTAATTAACTTCCCGAGCCCCTGGAAGCATGAAAATCACTTTAAACATGCTAATTTTAGCTCTAACACTGATGATCCACCTACAAATGTGAACTGACGTTCAAAAATAAAACATTTGAAAACGGACCATTTTCCACATTTCTGAAGCATGACATAATGGGGGGGTGTTATCTCTTTTGTCGAAAATCAGCCGTTTTTGCTCGAACATTAAATGCCTCCAAATGGTATTTATTTCACTTCCCGAACCCCTGGAAGCATGAAAATCACTTTAAACATGCTAATTTTAGCTCTAACACTGATGATCCACCTACAAATGTGAACTGACGTTCAAAAATAAAACATTTGAAAACGGACCATTTTCCACATTTCTGAAGCATGACGTAATGGGGGGGTGTTATCTCTTTTGTCGAAAATCAGCCATTTTTGCTCGAACATTAAATGCCTCCAAATGGTATTTAATTAACTTCCCGGGGTGAAGAAACCCTTTTTGAGAACTCAGAGTGAGTAAATTGGCCATTTTCATGCACTTTTAACCATTCCATAAATCTTGTGTTTTGGGCCCCTGGAAGCATGAAAATCACTTTAAACATGCTAATTTTAGCTCTAACACTGATGATCCACCTACAAATGTGAACTGACGTTCAAAAATAAAACATTTGAAAACGAACCATTTTCCACATTTCTGAAGCATGACGTAATGGGGGGATGTTATCTCTATTGTCGAAAATCAGCCGTTTTTGCTCGAACATTAAATGCCTCCAAATGGTATTTAATTAACTTCCCGAGCCCCTGGAAGCATGAAAATCACTTTAAACATGCAAATTTTAGCTCTAACACTGATGATCCACCTACAAATGTGAACTGACGTTCAAAAATAAAACATTTGAAAACGGACCATTTTCCACATTTCTGAAGCATGACGTAATGGGGGGGGTGTTATCTCTTTTGTCGAAAATCAGCCGTTTTTGCTCGAACATTAAATGCCTCCAAATGATATTTATTTCACTTCCAGAGCCCCTGGAAGCATGAAAATCACTTTAAACATGCTAATTTTAGCTCTAACACTGATGATCCACCTACAAATGTGAACTGACCTTCAAAAATAAAACATTTGAAAACGGACCATTTTCCACATTTCTGAAGCATGACGTAATGGGGGGGTGTTATCTCTTTTGTCGAAAATCAGCCGTTTTTACTCGAACATTAAATGCCTCCAAATGGTATTTATTTCACTTCCCGAGCCCCTGGAAGCATGAAAATCACTTTAAACATGCTAATTTTAGCTCTAACACTGATGATCCACCTACAAATGTGAACTGACGTTCAAAAATAAAACATTTGAAAACGGACCATTTTCCACATTTCTGAAGCATGACGTAATGGGGGGGTGTTATCTCTTTTGTCGAAAATCAGCCGTTTTTGCTCGAACATTAAATGCCTCCAAATGGTATTTAATTAACTTTCCGGGGTGAAGAAACCCTTTTTGAGAACTCAGAGTGAGTAAATTGGCTATTTTCATGCACTTTTAACCATTCCATAAATCTTGTGTTTTGGGCCCCTGGAAGCATGAAAATAACTTTAAACATGCTAATTTTAGCTCTAACACTGATGATCCATCTACAAATGTGAACTGACGTTCAAAAATAAAACATTTGAAAACGGACCATTTTCCACATTTCTGAAGCATGACGTAATGGGGGGGTGTTATCTCTTTTGTCGAAAATCAGCCGTTTTTGCTCGAACATTAAATGCCTCCAAATGGTATTTAATTAACTTCCCGGGGTGAAGAAACCCTTTTTGAGAACTCAGAGTGAGTAAATTGGCCATTTTCATGCACTTTTAACCATTCCATAAATCTTGTGTTTTGGGCCCCTGGAAGCATGAAAATCACTTTAAACATGCTAATTTTAGCTCTAACACTGATGATCCACCTACAAATGTGAACTGACGTTCAAAAATAAAACATTTGAAAACGGACCATTTTCCACATTTCTGAAGCATGACGTAATGGGGGGGTGTTATCTCTTTTGTCGAAAATCAGCCGTTTTTGCTCGAACATTAAATGCCTCCAAATGGTATTTAATTAACTTCCCGGGGTGAAGAAACCCTTTTTGAGAACTCAGAGTGAGTAAATTGGCCATTTTCATGCACTTTTAACCATTCCATAAATCTTGTGTTTTGGGCCCCTGGAAGCATGAAAATCACTTTAAACATGCTAATTTTAGCTCTAACACTGATGATCCACCTACAAATGTGAACTGACGTTCAAAAATAAAACATTTGAAAACGGACCATTTTCCACATTTCTGAAGCATGACGTAATGGGGGGGGTGTTATCTCTTTTGTCGAAAATCAGCCGTTTTTGCTCGAACATTAAATGCCTCCAAATGGTATTTAATTAACTTCCCGAGCCCCTGGAAGCATGAAAATCACTTTAAACATGCTAATTTTAGCTCTAACACTGATGATCCACCTACAAATGTGAACTGACGTTCAAAAATAAAACATTTGAAAACGGACCATTTTCCACATTTCTGAAGCATGACGTAATGGGGGGGTGTTATCTCTTTTGTCGAAAATCAGCCATTTTTGCTCGAACATTAAATGCCTCCAAATGGTATTTAATTAACTTCCCGGGGTGAAGAAACCCTTTTTGAGAACTCAGAGTGAGTAAATTGGCCATTTTCATGCACTTTTAACCATTCCATAAATCTTGTGTTTTGGGCCCCTGGAAGCATGAAAATCACTTTAAACATGCTAATTTTAGCTCTAACACTGATGATCCACCTACAAATGTGAACTGACGTTCAAAAATAAAACATTTGAAAACGAACCATTTTCCACATTTCTGAAGCATGACGTAATGGGGGGATGTTATCTCTATTGTCGAAAATCAGCCGTTTTTGCTCGAACATTAAATGCCTCCAAATGGTATTTAATTAACTTCCCGAGCCCCTGGAAGCATGAAAATCACTTTAAACATGCAAATTTTAGCTCTAACACTGATGATCCACCTACAAATGTGAACTGACGTTCAAAAATAAAACATTTGAAAACGGACCATTTTCCACATTTCTGAAGCATGACGTAATGGGGGGGGTGTTATCTCTTTTGTCGAAAATCAGCCGTTTTTGCTCGAACATTAAATGCCTCCAAATGATATTTATTTCACTTCCAGAGCCCCTGGAAGCATGAAAATCACTTTAAACATGCTAATTTTAGCTCTAACACTGATGATCCACCTACAAATGTGAACTGACCTTCAAAAATAAAACATTTGAAAACGGACCATTTTCCACATTTCTGAAGCATGACGTAATGGGGGGGTGTTATCTCTTTTGTCGAAAATCAGCCGTTTTTACTCGAACATTAAATGCCTCCAAATGGTATTTATTTCACTTCCCGAGCCCCTGGAAGCATGAAAATCACTTTAAACATGCTAATTTTAGCTCTAACACTGATGATCCACCTACAAATGTGAACTGACGTTCAAAAATAAAACATTTGAAAACGGACCATTTTCCACATTTCTGAAGCATGACGTAATGGGGGGGTGTTATCTCTTTTGTCGAAAATCAGCCGTTTTTGCTCGAACATTAAATGCCTCCAAATGGTATTTAATTAACTTTCCGGGGTGAAGAAACCCTTTTTGAGAACTCAGAGTGAGTAAATTGGCTATTTTCATGCACTTTTAACCATTCCATAAATCTTGTGTTTTGGGCCCCTGGAAGCATGAAAATAACTTTAAACATGCTAATTTTAGCTCTAACACTGATGATCCATCTACAAATGTGAACTGACGTTCAAAAATAAAACATTTGAAAACGGACCATTTTCCACATTTCTGAAGCATGACGTAATGGGGGGGTGTTATCTCTTTTGTCGAAAATCAGCCGTTTTTGCTCGAACATTAAATGCCTCCAAATGGTATTTAATTAACTTCCCGGGGTGAAGAAACCCTTTTTGAGAACTCAGAGTGAGTAAATTGGCCATTTTCATGCACTTTTAACCATTCCATAAATCTTGTGTTTTGGGCCCCTGGAAGCATGAAAATCACTTTAAACATGCTAATTTTAGCTCTAACACTGATGATCCACCTACAAATGTGAACTGACGTTCAAAAATAAAACATTTGAAAACGGACCATTTTCCACATTTCTGAAGCATGACGTAATGGGGGGGTGTTATCTCTTTTGTCGAAAATCAGCCGTTTTTGCTCGAACATTAAATGCCTCCAAATGGTATTTAATTAACTTCCCGGGGTGAAGAAACCCTTTTTGAGAACTCAGAGTGAGTAAATTGGCCATTTTCATGCACTTTTAACCATTCCATAAATCTTGTGTTTTGGGCCCCTGGAAGCATGAAAATCACTTTAAACATGCTAATTTTAGCTCTAACACTGATGATCCACCTACAAATGTGAACTGACGTTCAAAAATAAAACATTTGAAAACGGACCATTTTCCACATTTCTGAAGCATGACGTAATGGGGGGGGTGTTATCTCTTTTGTCGAAAATCAGCCGTTTTTGCTCGAACATTAAATGCCTCCAAATGGTATTTAATTAACTTCCCGAGCCCCTGGAAGCATGAAAATCACTTTAAACATGCTAATTTTAGCTCTAACACTGATGATCCACCTACAAATGTGAACTGACGTTCAAAAATAAAACATTTGAAAACGGACCATTTTCCACATTTCTGAAGCATGACATAATGGGGGGGTGTTATCTCTTTTGTCGAAAATCAGCCGTTTTTGCTCGAACATTAAATGCCTCCAAATGGTATTTAATTAACTTCCCGGGGTGAAGAAACCCTTTTTGAGAACTCAGAGTGAGTAAATTGGCCATTTTCATGCACTTTTAACCATTCCATAAATCTTGTGTTTTGGGCCCCTGGAAGCATGAAAATCACTTTAAACATGCTAATTTTAGCTCTAACACTGATGATCCACCTACAAATGTGAACTGACGTTCAAAAATAAAACATTTGAAAACGGACCATTTTCCACATTTCTGAAGCATGACGTAATGGGGGGGTGTTATCTCTTTTGTCGAAAATCAGCCGTTTTTGCTCGAACATTAAATGCCTCCAAATGGTATTTAATTAACTTCCCGAGCCCCTGGAAGCATGAAAATCACTTTAAACATGCTAATTTTAGCTCTAACACTGATGATCCACCTACAAATGTGAACTGACGTTCAAAAATAAAACATTTGAAAATGAACCATTTTCCACATTTCTGAAGCATGACGTAATGGGGGGGTGTTATCTCTTTTGTCGAAAATCAGCCGTTTTTCCTCAAACATTAAATGCCTCAAAATGGTATTTAATTAACTTCCCGGGGTGAAGAAACCCTTTTTGAGAACTCAGAGTGAGTAAATTGGCCATTTTCATGCACTTTTAACCATTCCATAAATCTTGTGTTTTGGGCCCCTGGAAGCATGAAAATCACTTTAAACATGCTAATTTTAGCTCTAACACTCATGATCCACCTACAAATGTGAACTGACGTTCAAAAATAAAACATTTGAAAACGGACCATTTTCCACATTTCTGAAGCATGACGTAATGGGGGGGTGTTATCTCTTTTGTCGAAAATCAGCCGTTTTTGCTCGAACATTAAATGCCTCCAAATGGTATTTATTTCACTTCCCGAGCCCCTGGAAACATGAAAATCACTTTAAACATGCTAATTTTAGCTCTAACACTGATGATCCACCTACAAATGTGAACTGACGTTCAAAAATAAAACATTTGAAAATGGACCATTTTCCACATTTCTGAAGCATGACGTAATGGGGGGGTGTTATCTCTTTTGTCGAAAATCAGCCGTTTTTGCTCGAACATTAAATGCCTCCAAATGGTATTTAATTAACTTCCCGAGCCCCTGGAAGCATGAAAATCACTTTAAACATGCTAATTTTAGCTCTAACACTGATGATCCACCTACAAATGTGAACTGACGTTCAAAAATAAAACATTTGAAAAAGGACCATTTTCCACATTTCTGAAGCATGACGTAATGGGGGGGTGTTATCTCTTTTGTCGAAAATCAGCCGTTTTTGCTCGAACATTAAATGCCTCCAAATGGTATTTAATTAACTTCCCGGGGTGAAGAAACCCTTTTTGAGAACTCAGAGTGAGTAAATTGGCCATTTTCATGCACTTTTAACCATTCCATAAATCTTGTGTTTTGGGCCCCTGGAAGCATGAAAATCACTTTAAACATGCTAATTTTAGCTCTAACACTGATGATCCACCTACAAATGTGAACTGACGTTCAAAAATAAAACATTTGAAAACGGACCATTTTCCACATTTCTGGAGCAATACGTAATGGGGGCTGTTATCTCTTTTGTCGAAAATCAGCCGTTTTTGCTCGAACATTAAATGCCTCCAAATGGTATTTAATTAACTTCCCGAGCCCCTGGAAGCATGAAAATCACTTTAAACATGCTAATTTTAGCTCTAACACTGATGATCCACCTACAAATGTGAACTGACGTTCAAAAATAAAACATTTGAAAACGGACCATTTTCCACATTTCTGAAGCATGACGTAATGGGGGGGTGTTATCTCTTTTGTCGAAAATCAGCCGTTTTTCCTCAAACATTAAATGCCTCAAAATGGTATTTAATTAACTTCCCGGGGTGAAGAAACCCTTTTTGAGAACTCAGAGTGAGTAAATTGGCCATTTTCATGCACTTTTAACCATTCCATAAATCTTGTGTTTTGGGCCCCTGGAAGCATGAAAATCACTTTAAACATGCTAATTTTAGCTCTAACACTCATGATCCACCTACAAATGTGAACTGACGTTCAAAAATAAAACATTTGAAAACGGACCATTTTCCACATTTCTGAAGCATGACGTAATGGGGGGGTGTTATCTCTTTTGTCGAAAATCAGCCGTTTTTGCTCGAACATTAAATGCCTCCAAATGGTATTTATTTCACTTCCCGAGCCCCTGGAAGCATGAAAATCACTTTAAACATGCTAATTTTAGCTCTAACACTGATGATCCACCTACAAATGTGAACTGACGTTCAAAAATAAAACATTTGAAAATGGACCATTTTCCACATTTCTGAAGCATGACGTAATGGGGGGGTGTTATCTCTTTTGTCGAAAATCAGCCGTTTTTGCTCGAACATTAAATGCCTCCAAATGGTATTTAATTAACTTCCCGGGGTGAAGAAACCCTTTTTGAGAACTCAGAGTGAGTAAATTGGCCATTTTCATGCACTTTTAACCATTCCATAAATCTTGTGTTTTGGGCCCCTGGAAGCATGAAAATCACTTTAAACATGCTAATTTTAGCTCTAACACTGATGATCCACCTACAAATGTGAACTGACGTTCAAAAATAAAACATTTGAAAACGGACCATTTTCCACATTTCTGAAGCATGACGTAATGGGGGGGTGTTATCTCTTTTGTCGAAAATCAGCCGTTTTTGCTCGAACATTAAATGCCTCCAAATGGTATTTAATTAACTTCCCGAGCCCCTGGAAGCATGAAAATCACTTTAAACATGCTAATTTTAGCTCTAACACTGATGATCCACCTACAAATGTGAACTGACGTTCAAAAATAAAACATTTGAAAACGGACCATTTTCCACATTTCTGAAGCATGACGTAATGGGGGGGTGTTATCTCTTTTGTCGAAAATCAGCCGTTTTTCCTCAAACATTAAATGCCTCAAAATGGTATTTAATTAACTTCCCGGGGTGAAGAAACCCTTTTTGAGAACTCAGAGTGAGTAAATTGGCCATTTTCATGCACTTTTAACCATTCCATAAATCTTGTGTTTTGGGCCCCTGGAAGCATGAAAATCACTTTAAACATGCTAATTTTAGCTCTAACACTCATGATCCACCTACAAATGTGAACTGACGTTCAAAAATAAAACATTTGAAAACGGACCATTTTCCACATTTCTGAAGCATGACGTAATGGGGGGGTGTTATCTCTTTTGTCGAAAATCAGCCGTTTTTGCTCGAACATTAAATGCCTCCAAATGGTATTTATTTCACTTCCCGAGCCCCTGGAAGCATGAAAATCACTTTAAACATGCTAATTTTAGCTCTAACACTGATGATCCACCTACAAATGTGAACTGACGTTCAAAAATAAAACATTTGAAAATGGACCATTTTCCACATTTCTGAAGCATGACGTAATGGGGGGGTGTTATCTCTTTTGTCGAAAATCAGCCGTTTTTGCTCGAACATTAAATGCCTCCAAATGGTATTTAATTAACTTCCCGGGGTGAAGAAACCCTTTTTGAGAACTCAGAGTGAGTAAATTGGCCATTTTCATGCACTTTTAACCATTCCATAAATCTTGTGTTTTGGGCCCCTGGAAGCATGAAAATCACTTTAAACATGCTAATTTTAGCTCTAACACTGATGATCCACCTACAAATGTGAACTGACGTTCAAAAATAAAACATTTGAAAACGGACCATTTTCCACATTTCTGGAGCAATACGTAATGGGGGCTGTTATCTCTTTTGTCGAAAATCAGCCGTTTTTGCTCGAACATTAAATGCCTCCAAATGGTATTTAATTAACTTCCCGGGGTGAAGAAACCCTTTTTGAGAACTCAGAGTGAGTAAATTGGCCATTTTCATGCACTTTTAACCATTCCATAAATCTTGTGTTTTGGGCCCCTGGAAGCATGAAAATAACTTTAAACATGCTAATTTTAGCTCTAACACTGATGATCCACCTACAAATGTGAACTGACGTTCAAAAATAAAACATTTGAAAACGGACCATTTTCCACATTTCTGAAGCATGACGTAATGGGGGGGTGTTATCTCTTTTGTCGAAAATCAGCCGTTTTTGCTCGAACATTAAATGCCTCCAAATGGTATTTAATTAACTTCCCGGGGTGAAGAAACCCTTTTTGAGAACTCAGAGTGAGTAAATTGGCCATTTTCATGCACTTTTAACCTTTCCATAAATCTTGTGTTTTGGGCCCCTGGAAGCATGAAAATCACTTTAACCATGCTAATTTTAGCTCTAACACTGATGATCCACCTACAAATGTGAACTGACGTTCAAAAATAAAACATTTGAAAACGGACCATTTTCCACATTTCTGAAGCATGACGTAATGGGGGGGTGTTATCTCTTTTGTCGAAAATCAGCCGTTTTTGCTCGAACATTAAATGCCTCCAAATGGTATTTAATTAACTTCCCGAGCCCCTGGAAGCATGAAAATCACTTTAAACATGCTAATTTTAGCTCTAACACTGATGATCCACCTACAAATGTGAACTGACGTTCAAAAATAAAACATTTGAAAACGGACCATTTTCCACATTTCTGAAGCATGACATAATGGGGGGGTGTTATCTCTTTTGTCGAAAATCAGCCGTTTTTGCTCGAACATTAAATGCCTCCAAATGGTATTTATTTCACTTCCCGAACCCCTGGAAGCATGAAAATCACTTTAAACATGCTAATTTTAGCTCTAACACTGATGATCCACCTACAAATGTGAACTGACGTTCAAAAATAAAACATTTGAAAACGGACCATTTTCCACATTTCTGAAGCATGACGTAATGGGGGGGTGTTATCTCTTTTGTCGAAAATCAGCCATTTTTGCTCGAACATTAAATGCCTCCAAATGGTATTTAATTAACTTCCCGGGGTGAAGAAACCCTTTTTGAGAACTCAGAGTGAGTAAATTGGCCATTTTCATGCACTTTTAACCATTCCATAAATCTTGTGTTTTGGGCCCCTGGAAGCATGAAAATCACTTTAAACATGCTAATTTTAGCTCTAACACTGATGATCCACCTACAAATGTGAACTGACGTTCAAAAATAAAACATTTGAAAACGAACCATTTTCCACATTTCTGAAGCATGACGTAATGGGGGGATGTTATCTCTATTGTCGAAAATCAGCCGTTTTTGCTCGAACATTAAATGCCTCCAAATGGTATTTAATTAACTTCCCGAGCCCCTGGAAGCATGAAAATCACTTTAAAAATGCAAATTTTAGCTCTAACACTGATGATCCACCTACAAATGTGAACTGACGTTCAAAAATAAAACATTTGAAAACGGACCATTTTCCACATTTCTGAAGCATGACGTAATGGGGGGGGTGTTATCTCTTTTGTCGAAAATCAGCCGTTTTTGCTCGAACATTAAATGCCTCCAAATGATATTTATTTCACTTCCAGAGCCCCTGGAAGCATGAAAATCACTTTAAACATGCTAATTTTAGCTCTAACACTGATGATCCACCTACAAATGTGAACTGACGTTCAAAAATAAAACATTTGAAAACGGACCATTTTCCACATTTCTGAAGCATGACGTAATGGGGGGGTGTTATCTCTTTTGTCGAAAATCAGCCGTTTTTACTCGAACATTAAATGCCTCCAAATGGTATTTATTTCACTTCCCGAGCCCCTGGAAGCATGAAAATAACTTTAAACATGCTAATTTTAGCTCTAACACTGATGATCCACCTACAAATGTGAACTGACGTTCAAAAATAAAACATTTGAAAACGGACCATTTTCCACATTTCTGAAGCATGACGTAATGGGGGGGTGTTATCTCTTTTGTCGAAAATCAGCCGTTTTTGCTCGAACATTAAATGCCTCCAAATGGTATTTAATTAACTTTCCGGGGTGAAGAAACCCTTTTTGAGAACTCAGAGTGAGTAAATTGGCCATTTTCATGCACTTTTAACCATTCCATAAATCTTGTGTTTTGGGCCCCTGGAAGCATGAAAATAACTTTAAACATGCTAATTTTAGCTCTAACACTGATGATCCACCTACAAATGTGAACTGACGTTCAAAAATAAAACATTTGAAAACGGACCATTTTCCACATTTCTGAAGCATGACGTAATGGGGGGGTGTTATCTCTTTTGTCGAAAATCAGCCGTTTTTGCTCGAACATTAAATGCCTCCAAATGGTATTTAATTAACTTCCCGGGGTGAAGAAACCCTTTTTGAGAACTCAGAGTGAGTAAATTGGCCATTTTCATGCACTTTTAACCATTCCATAAATCTTGTGTTTTGGGCCCCTGGAAGCATGAAAATCACTTTAAACATGCTAATTTTAGCTCTAACACTGATGATCCACCTACAAATGTGAACTGACGTTCAAAAATAAAACATTTGAAAACGGACCATTTTCCACATTTCTGAAGCATGACGTAATGGGGGGGGTGTTATCTCTTTTGTCGAAAATCAGCCGTTTTTGCTCGAACATTAAATGCCTCCAAATGGTATTTAATTAACTTCCCGAGCCCCTGGAAGCATGAAAATCACTTTAAACATGCTAATTTTAGCTCTAACACTGATGATCCACCTACAAATGTGAACTGACGTTCAAAAATGAAACATTTGAAAACGGACCATTTTCCACATTTCTGAAGCATGACATAATGGGGGGGTGTTATCTCTTTTGTCGAAAATCAGCCGTTTTTGCTCGAACATTAAATGCCTCCAAATGGTATTTATTTCACTTCCCGAACCCCTGGAAGCATGAAAATCACTTTAAACATGCTAATTTTAGCTCTAACACTGATGATCCATATGAGATACAAATGTGAACTGACGTTCAAAAATAAAACATTTGAAAACGGACCATTTTCCACATTTCTGAAGCATGACATAATGGGGGGGTGTTATCTCTTTTGTCGAAAATCAGCCATTTTTGCTCGAACATTAAATGCCTCCAAATGGTATTTAATTAACTTCCCGGGGTGAAGAAACCCTTTTTGAGAACTCAGAGTGAGTAAATTGGCCATTTTCATGCACTTTTAACCATTCCATAAATCTTGTGTTTTGGGCCCCTGGAAGCATGAAAATCACTTTAAACATGCTAATTTTAGCTCTAACACTGATGATCCACCTACAAATGTGAACTGACGTTCAAAAATAAAACATTTGAAAACGGACCATTTTCCACATTTCTGAAGCATGACGTAATGGGGGGGTGTTATCTCTTTTGTCGAAAATCAGCCATTTTTGCTCGAACATTAAATGCCTCCAAATGGTATTTATTTCACTTCCCGAGCCCCTGGAAGCATGAAAATCACTTTAAACATGCTAATTTTAGCTCTAACACTGATGATCCACCTACAAATGTGAACTGACGTTCAAAAATAAAACATTTGAAAATGGACCATTTTCCACATTTCTGAAGCATGACGTAATGGGGGGGTGTTATCTCTTTTGTCGAAAATCAGCCGTTTTTGCTCGAACATTAAATGCCTCCAAATGGTATTTATTTCACTTCCCGAGCCCCTGGAAGCATGAAAATCACTTTAAACATGCTAATTTTAGCTCTAACACTGATGATCCACCTACAAATGTGAACTGACGTTCAAAAATAAAACATTTGAAAACGGACCATTTTCCACATTTCTGAAGCATGACGTAATGGGGGGGTGTTATCTCTTTTGTCGAAAATCAGCCGTTTTTGCTCGAACATTAAATGCCTCCAAATGGTATTTAATTAACTTCCGGGGGTGAAGAAACCCTTTTTGAGAACTCAGAGTGAGTAAATTGGCCATTTTCATGCACTTTTAACCATTCCATAAATCTTGTGTTTTGGGCCCCTGGAAGCATGAAAATAACTTTAAACATGCTAATTTTAGCTCTAACACTGATGATCCACCTACAAATGTGAACTGACGTTCAAAAATAAAACATTTGAAAACGGACCATTTTCCACATTTCTGAAGCATGACGTAATGGGGGGGTGTTATCTCTTTTGTCGAAAATCAGCCGTTTTTGCTCGAACATTAAATGCCTCCAAATGGTATTTAATTAACTTCCCGAGCCCCTGGAAGCATGAAAATCACTTTAAACATGCTAATTTTAGCTCTAACACTGATGATCCACCTACAAATGTGAACTGACGTTCAAAAATAAAACATTTGAAAACGGACCATTTTCCACATTTCTGAAGCATGACGTAATGGGGGGGTGTTATCTCTTTTGTCGAAAATCAGCCGTTTTTGCTCGAACATTAAATGCCTCCAAATGGTATTTAATTAACTTCCCGAGCCCCTGGAAGCATGAAAATCACTTTAAACATGCTAATTTTAGCTCTAACACTGATGATCCACCTACAAATGTGAACTGACGTTCAAAAATAAAACATTTGAAAACGGACCATTTTCCACATTTCTGAAGCATGACGTAAAGGGGGGGTGTTATCTCTTTTGTCGAAAATCAGCCATTTTTGCTCGAACATTAAATGCCTCCAAATGGTATTTAATTAACTTCCCGGGGTGAAGAAACCCTTTTTGAGAACTCAGAGTGAGTAAATTGGCCATTTTCATGCACTTTTAACCATTCCATAAATCTTGTGTTTTGGGCCCCTGGAAGCATGAAAATCACTTTAAACATGCTAATTTTAGCTCTAACACTGATGATCCACCTACAAATGTGAACTGACGTTCAAAAATAAAACATTTGAAAACGGACCATTTTCCACATTTCTGAAGCATGACGTAATGGGGGGGTGTTATCTCTTTTGTCGAAAATCAGCCATTTTTGCTCGAACATTAAATGCCTCCAAATGGTATTTATTTCACTTCCCGAGCCCCTGGAAGCATGAAAATCACTTTAAACATGCTAATTTTAGCTCTAACACTGATGATCCACCTACAAATGTGAACTGACGTTCAAAAATAAAACATTTGAAAACGGACCATTTTCCACATTTCTGAAGCATGACGTAATGGGGGGGTGTTATCTCTTTTGTCGAAAATCAGCCGTTTTTGCTCGAACATTAAATGCCTCCAAATGGTATTTATTTCACTTCCCGAGCCCCTGGAAGCATGAAAATCACTTTAAACATGCTAATTTTAGCTCTAACACTGATGATCCACCTACAAATGTGAACTGACGTTCAAAAATAAAACATTTGAAAACGGACCATTTTCCACATTTCTGAATCATGACGTAATGGGGGGGTGTTATCTCTTTTGTCGAAAGTCAGCCGTTTTTGCTCGAACATTAAATGCCTCCAAATGGTATTTAATTAACTTCCCGGGGTGAAGAAACCCTTTTTGAGAACTCAGAGTGAGTAAATTGGCCATTTTCATGCACTTTTAACCATTCCATAAATCTTGTGTTTTGGGCCCCTGGAAGCATGAAAATCACTTTAAACATGCTAATTTTAGCTCTAACACTGATGATCCACCTACAAATGTGAACTGACGTTCAAAAATAAAACATTTGAAAACGGACCATTTTCCACATTTCTGAAGCATGACGTAATGGGGGGGTGTTATCTCTTTTGTCGAAAATCAGCCGTTTTTGCTCGAACATTAAATGCCTCCAAATGGTATTTAATTAACTTCCCGAGCCCCTGGAAGCATGAAAATCACTTTAAACATGCTAATTTTAGCTCTAACACTGATGATCCACCTACAAATGTGAACTGACGTTCAAAAATAAAACATTTGAAAACGGACCATTTTCCACATTTCTGAAGCATGACGTAATGGGGGCGGTGTTATCTCTTTTGTCGAAAATCAGCCGTTTTTGCTCGAACATTAAATGCCTCCAAATGGTATTTAATTAACTTCCCGGGGTGAAGAAACCCTTTTTGAGAACTCAGAGTGAGTAAATTGGCCATTTTCATGCACTTTTAACCATTCCATAAATCTTGTGTTTTGGGCCCCTGGAAGCATGAAAATCACTTTAAACATGCTAATTTTAGCTCTAACACTGATGATCCACCTACAAATGTGAACTGACGTTCAAAAATAAAACATTTGAAAACGGACCATTTTCCACATTTCTGAAGCATGACGTAATGGGGGGGTGTTATCTCTTTTGTCGAAAATCAGCCGTTTTTGCTCGAACATTAAATGCCTCCAAATGGTATTTATTTCACTTCCCGAGCCCCTGGAAGCATGAAAATCACTTTAAACATGCTAATTTTAGCTCTAACACTGATGATCCACGTACAAATGTGAACTGACGTTCAAAAATAAAACATTTGAAAACGGACCATTTTCCACATTTCTGAAGCATGACGTAATGGGGGGGTGTTATCTCTTTTGTCGAAAATCAGCCGTTTTTGCTCGAACATTAAATGCCTCCAAATGGTATTTAATTAACTTCCCGGGGTGAAGAAACCCTTTTTGAGAACTCAGAGTGAGTAAATTGGCCATTTTCATGCACTTTTAACCATTCCATAAATCTTGTGTTTTGGGCCCCTGGAAGCATGAAAATCACTTTAAAAATGCTAATTTTAGCTCTAACACTGATGATCCACCTACAAATGTGAACTGACGTTCAAAAATAAAACATTTGAAAACGGACCATTTTCCACATTTCTGAAGCATGACGTAATGGGGGGGTGTTATCTCTTTTGTCGAAAATCAGCCGTTTTTGCTCGAACATTAAATGCCTCCAAATGGTATTTAATTAACTTCCCGGGGTGAAGAAACCCTTTTTGAGAACTCAGAGTGAGTAAATTGGCCATTTTCATGCACTTTTAACCATTCCATAAATCTTGTGTTTTGGGCCCCTGGAAGCATGAAAATCACTTTAAACATGCTAATTTTAGCTCTAACACTGATGATCCACCTACAAATGTGAACTGACGTTCAAAAATAAAACATTTGAAAACGGACCATTTTCCACATTTCTGAAGCATGACGTAATGGGGGGGTGTTATCTCTTTTGTCGAAAATCAGCCGTTTTTGCTCGAACATTAAATGCCTCCAAATGGTATTTAATTAACTTCCCGAGCCCCTGGAAGCATGAAAATCACTTTAAACATGCTAATTTTAGCTCTAACACTGATGATCCACCTACAAATGTGAACTGACGTTCAAAAATAAAACATTTGAAAACGGACCATTTTCCACATTTCTGAAGCATGACATAATGGGGGGGTGTTATCTCTTTTGTCGAAAATCAGCCGTTTTTGCTCGAACATTAAATGCCTCCAAATGGTATTTATTTCACTTCCCGAACCCCTGGAAGCATGAAAATCACTTTAAACATGCTAATTTTAGCTCTAACACTGATGATCCACCTACAAATGTGAACTGACGTTCAAAAATAAAACATTTGAAAACGGACCATTTTCCACATTTCTGAAGCATGACGTAATGGGGGGGTGTTATCTCTTTTGTCGAAAATCAGCCATTTTTGCTCGAACATTAAATGCCTCCAAATGGTATTTAATTAACTTCCCGGGGTGAAGAAACCCTTTTTGAGAACTCAGAGTGAGTAAATTGGCCATTTTCATGCACTTTTAACCATTCCATAAATCTTGTGTTTTGGGCCCCTGGAAGCATGAAAATCACTTTAAACATGCTAATTTTAGCTCTAACACTGATGATCCACCTACAAATGTGAACTGACGTTCAAAAATAAAACATTTGAAAACGAACCATTTTCCACATTTCTGAAGCATGACGTAATGGGGGGATGTTATCTCTATTGTCGAAAATCAGCCGTTTTTGCTCGAACATTAAATGCCTCCAAATGGTATTTAATTAACTTCCCGAGCCCCTGGAAGCATGAAAATCACTTTAAAAATGCAAATTTTAGCTCTAACACTGATGATCCACCTACAAATGTGAACTGACGTTCAAAAATAAAACATTTGAAAACGGACCATTTTCCACATTTCTGAAGCATGACGTAATGGGGGGGGTGTTATCTCTTTTGTCGAAAATCAGCCGTTTTTGCTCGAACATTAAATGCCTCCAAATGATATTTATTTCACTTCCAGAGCCCCTGGAAGCATGAAAATCACTTTAAACATGCTAATTTTAGCTCTAACACTGATGATCCACCTACAAATGTGAACTGACGTTCAAAAATAAAACATTTGAAAACGGACCATTTTCCACATTTCTGAAGCATGACGTAATGGGGGGGTGTTATCTCTTTTGTCGAAAATCAGCCGTTTTTACTCGAACATTAAATGCCTCCAAATGGTATTTATTTCACTTCCCGAGCCCCTGGAAGCATTAAAATAACTTTAAACATGCTAATTTTAGCTCTAACACTGATGATCCACCTACAAATGTGAACTGACGTTCAAAAATAAAACATTTGAAAACGGACCATTTTCCACATTTCTGAAGCATGACGTAATGGGGGGGTGTTATCTCTTTTGTCGAAAATCAGCCGTTTTTGCTCGAACATTAAATGCCTCCAAATGGTATTTAATTAACTTTCCGGGGTGAAGAAACCCTTTTTGAGAACTCAGAGTGAGTAAATTGGCCATTTTCATGCACTTTTAACCATTCCATAAATCTTGTGTTTTGGGCCCCTGGAAGCATGAAAATAACTTTAAACATGCTAATTTTAGCTCTAACACTGATGATCCACCTACAAATGTGAACTGACGTTCAAAAATAAAACATTTGAAAACGGACCATTTTCCACATTTCTGAAGCATGACGTAATGGGGGGGTGTTATCTCTTTTGTCGAAAATCAGCCGTTTTTGCTCGAACATTAAATGCCTCCAAATGGTATTTAATTAACTTCCCGGGGTGAAGAAACCCTTTTTGAGAACTCAGAGTGAGTAAATTGGCCATTTTCATGCACTTTTAACCATTCCATAAATCTTGTGTTTTGGGCCCCTGGAAGCATGAAAATCACTTTAAACATGCTAATTTTAGCTCTAACACTGATGATCCACCTACAAATGTGAACTGACGTTCAAAAATAAAACATTTGAAAACGGACCATTTTCCACATTTCTGAAGCATGACGTAATGGGGGGGGTGTTATCTCTTTTGTCGAAAATCAGCCGTTTTTGCTCGAACATTAAATGCCTCCAAATGGTATTTAATTAACTTCCCGAGCCCCTGGAAGCATGAAAATCACTTTAAACATGCTAATTTTAGCTCTAACACTGATGATCCACCTACAAATGTGAACTGACGTTCAAAAATGAAACATTTGAAAACGGACCATTTTCCACATTTCTGAAGCATGACATAATGGGGGGGTGTTATCTCTTTTGTCGAAAATCAGCCGTTTTTGCTCGAACATTAAATGCCTCCAAATGGTATTTATTTCACTTCCCGAACCCCTGGAAGCATGAAAATCACTTTAAACATGCTAATTTTAGCTCTAACACTGATGATCCATATGAGATACAAATGTGAACTGACGTTCAAAAATAAAACATTTGAAAACGGACCATTTTCCACATTTCTGAAGCATGACATAATGGGGGGGTGTTATCTCTTTTGTCGAAAATCAGCCATTTTTGCTCGAACATTAAATGCCTCCAAATGGTATTTAATTAACTTCCCGGGGTGAAGAAACCCTTTTTGAGAACTCAGAGTGAGTAAATTGGCCATTTTCATGCACTTTTAACCATTCCATAAATCTTGTGTTTTGGGCCCCTGGAAGCATGAAAATCACTTTAAACATGCTAATTTTAGCTCTAACACTGATGATCCACCTACAAATGTGAACTGACGTTCAAAAATAAAACATTTGAAAACGGACCATTTTCCACATTTCTGAAGCATGACGTAATGGGGGGGTGTTATCTCTTTTGTCGAAAATCAGCCATTTTTGCTCGAACATTAAATGCCTCCAAATGGTATTTATTTCACTTCCCGAGCCCCTGGAAGCATGAAAATCACTTTAAACATGCTAATTTTAGCTCTAACACTGATGATCCACCTACAAATGTGAACTGACGTTCAAAAATAAAACATTTGAAAACGGACCATTTTCCACATTTCTGAAGCATGACGTAATGGGGGGGTGTTATCTCTTTTGTCGAAAATCAGCCGTTTTTGCTCGAACATTAAATGCCTCCAAATGGTATTTAATTAACTTCCCGGGGTGAAGAAACCCTTTTTGAGAACTCAGAGTGAGTAAATTGGCCATTTTCATGCACTTTTAACCATTCCATAAATCTTGTGTTTTGGGCCCCTGGAAGCATGAAAATCACTTTAAACATGCTAATTTTAGCTCTAACACTGATGATCCACCTACAAATGTGAACTGACGTTCAAAAATAAAACATTTGAAAACGGACCATTTTCCACATTTCTGAAGCATGACGTAAAGGGGGGGTGTTATCTCTTTTGTCGAAAATCAGCCATTTTTGCTCGAACATTAAATGCCTCCAAATGGTATTTAATTAACTTCCCGGGGTGAAGAAACCCTTTTTGAGAACTCAGAGTGAGTAAATTGGCCATTTTCATGCACTTTTAACCATTCCATAAATCTTGTGTTTTGGGCCCCTGGAAGCATGAAAATCACTTTAAACATGCTAATTTTAGCTCTAACACTGATGATCCACCTACAAATGTGAACTGACGTTCAAAAATAAAACATTTGAAAACGGACCATTTTCCACATTTCTGAAGCATGACGTAATGGGGGGGTGTTATCTCTTTTGTCGAAAATCAGCCATTTTTGCTCGAACATTAAATGCCTCCAAATGGTATTTATTTCACTTCCCGAGCCCCTGGAAGCATGAAAATCACTTTAAACATGCTAATTTTAGCTCTAACACTGATGATCCACCTACAAATGTGAACTGACGTTCAAAAATAAAACATTTGAAAACGGACCATTTTCCACATTTCTGAAGCATGACGTAATGGGGGGGTGTTATCTCTTTTGTCGAAAATCAGCCGTTTTTGCTCGAACATTAAATGCCTCCAAATGGTATTTATTTCACTTCCCGAGCCCCTGGAAGCATGAAAATCACTTTAAACATGCTAATTTTAGCTCTAACACTGATGATCCACCTACAAATGTGAACTGACGTTCAAAAATAAAACATTTGAAAACGGACCATTTTCCACATTTCTGAAGCATGACGTAATGGGGGGGTGTTATCTCTTTTGTCGAAAATCAGCCGTTTTTGCTCGAACATTAAATGCCTCCAAATGGTATTTAATTAACTTCCGGGGGTGAAGAAACCCTTTTTGAGAACTCAGAGTGAGTAAATTGGCCATTTTCATGCACTTTTAACCATTCCATAAATCTTGTGTTTTGGGCCCCTGGAAGCATGAAAATCACTTTAAACATGCTAATTTTAGCTCTAACACTGATGATCCACCTACAAATGTGAACTGACGTTCAAAAATAAAACATTTGAAAACGGACCATTTTCCACATTTCTGAAGCATGACGTAATGGGGGGGTGTTATCTCTTTTGTCGAAAGTCAGCCGTTTTTGCTCGAACATTAAATGCCTCCAAATGGTATTTAATTAACTTCCCGGGGTGAAGAAACCCTTTTTGAGAACTCAGAGTGAGTAAATTGGCCATTTTCATGCACTTTTAACCATTCCATAAATCTTGTGTTTTGGGCCCCTGGAAGCATGAAAATCACTTTAAACATGCTAATTTTAGCTCTAACACTGATGATCCACCTACAAATGTGAACTGACGTTCAAAAATAAAACATTTGAAAACGGACCATTTTCCACATTTCTGAAGCATGACGTAATGGGGGGGTGTTATCTCTTTTGTCGAAAATCAGCCGTTTTTGCTCGAACATTAAATGCCTCCAAATGGTATTTAATTAACTTCCCGAGCCCCTGGAAGCATGAAAATCACTTTAAACATGCTAATTTTAGCTCTAACACTGATGATCCACCTACAAATGTGAACTGACGTTCAAAAATAAAACATTTGAAAACGGACCATTTTCCACATTTCTGAAGCATGACGTAATGGGGGCGGTGTTATCTCTTTTGTCGAAAATCAGCCGTTTTTGCTCGAACATTAAATGCCTCCAAATGGTATTTAATTAACTTCCCGGGGTGAAGAAACCCTTTTTGAGAACTCAGAGTGAGTAAATTGGCCATTTTCATGCACTTTTAACCATTCCATAAATCTTGTGTTTTGGGCCCCTGGAAGCATGAAAATCACTTTAAACATGCTAATTTTAGCTCTAACACTGATGATCCACCTACAAATGTGAACTGACGTTCAAAAATAAAACATTTGAAAACGGACCATTTTCCACATTTCTGAAGCATGACGTAATGGGGGGGTGTTATCTCTTTTGTCGAAAATCAGCCGTTTTTGCTCGAACATTAAATGCCTCCAAATGGTATTTATTTCACTTCCCGAGCCCCTGGAAGCATGAAAATCACTTTAAACATGCTAATTTTAGCTCTAACACTGATGATCCACCTACAAATGTGAACTGACGTTCAAAAATAAAACATTTGAAAACGGACCATTTTCCACATTTCTGAAGCATGACGTAATGGGGGGGTGTTATCTCTTTTGTCGAAAATCAGCCGTTTTTGCTCGAACATTAAATGCCTCCAAATGGTATTTAATTAACTTCCCGGGGTGAAGAAACCCTTTTTGAGAACTCAGAGTGAGTAAATTGGCCATTTTCATGCACTTTTAACCATTCCATAAATCTTGTGTTTTGGGCCCCTGGAAGCATGAAAATCACTTTAAAAATGCTAATTTTAGCTCTAACACTGATGATCCACCTACAAATGTGAACTGACGTTCAAAAATAAAACATTTGAAAACGGACCATTTTCCACATTTCTGAAGCATGACGTAATGGGGGGGTGTTATCTCTTTTGTCGAAAATCAGCCGTTTTTGCTCGAACATTAAATGCCTCCAAATGGTATTTAATTAACTTCCCGGGGTGAAGAAACCCTTTTTGAGAACTCAGAGTGAGTAAATTGGCCATTTTCATGCACTTTTAACCATTCCATAAATCTTGTGTTTTGGGCCCCTGGAAGCATGAAAATCACTTTAAACATGCTAATTTTAGCTCTAACACTGATGATCCACCTACAAATGTGAACTGACGTTCAAAAATAAAACATTTGAAAACGGACCATTTTCCACATTTCTGAAGCATGACGTAATGGGGGGGTGTTATCTCTTTTGTCGAAAATCAGCCGTTTTTGCTCGAACATTAAATGCCTCCAAATGGTATTTATTTCACTTCCCGAGCCCCTGGAAGCATGAAAATCACTTTAAACATGCTAATTTTAGCTCTAACACTGATGATCCACCTACAAATGTGAACTGACGTTCAAAAATAAAACATTTGAAAATGGACCATTTTCCACATTTCTGAAGCATGACGTAATGGGGGGTGTTATCTCTTTTGTCGAAAATCAGCCGTTT
Source organism: Lissotriton vulgaris (assembly GCF_964263255.1). Lineage (NCBI taxonomy): Eukaryota > Metazoa > Chordata > Amphibia > Caudata > Salamandridae > Lissotriton > Lissotriton vulgaris. The sequence continues at coordinate 210,621 of NW_028254811.1, forward strand.
TTGCTCGAACATTAAATGCCTCCAAATGGTATTTAATTAACTTCCCGAGCCCCTGGAAGCATGAAAATCACTTTAAACATGCTAATTTTAGCTCTAACACTGATGATCCACCTACAAATGTGAACTGACGTTCAAAAATAAAACATTTGAAAACGGACCATTTTCCACATTTCTGAAGCATGACGTAATGGGGGGGTGTTATCTCTTTTGTCGAAAATCAGCCGTTTTTGCTCGAACATTAAATGCCTCCAAATGGTATTTAATTAACTTCCCGGGGTGAAGAAACCCTTTTTGAGAACTCAGAGTGAGTAAATTGGCCATTTTCATGCACTTTTAACCATTCCATAAATCTTGTGTTTTGGGCCCCTGGAAGCATGAAAATAACTTTAAACATGCTAATTTTAGCTCTAACACTGATGATCCACCTACAAATGTGAACTGACGTTCAAAAATAAAACATTTGAAAACGGACCATTTTCCACATTTCTGAAGCATGACGTAATGGGGGGGTGTTATCTCTTTTGTCGAAAATCAGCCGTTTTTGCTCGAACATTAAATGCCTCCAAATGGTATTTAATTAACTTCCCGAGCCCCTGGAAGCATGAAAATCACTTTAAACATGCTAATTTTAGCTCTAACACTGATGATCCACCTACAAATGTGAACTGACGTTCAAAAATAAAACATTTGAAAACGGACCATTTTCCACATTTCTGAAGCATGACGTAATGGGGGGGTGTTATCTCTTTTGTCGAAAATCAGCCGTTTTTGCTCGAACATTAAATGCCTCCAAATGGTATTTAATTAACTTCCCGAGCCCCTGGAAGCATGAAAATCACTTTAAACATGCTAATTTTAGCTCTAACACTGATGATCCACCTACAAATGTGAACTGACGTTCAAAAATAAAACATTTGAAAACGGACCATTTTCCACATTTCTGAAGCATGACGTAAAGGGGGGGTGTTATCTCTTTTGTCGAAAATCAGCCATTTTTGCTCGAACATTAAATGCCTCCAAATGGTATTTAATTAACTTCCCGGGGTGAAGAAACCCTTTTTGAGAACTCAGAGTGAGTAAATTGGCCATTTTCATGCACTTTTAACCATTCCATAAATCTTGTGTTTTGGGCCCCTGGAAGCATGAAAATCACTTTAAACATGCTAATTTTAGCTCTAACACTGATGATCCACCTACAAATGTGAACTGACGTTCAAAAATAAAACATTTGAAAACGGACCATTTTCCACATTTCTGAAGCATGACGTAATGGGGGGGTGTTATCTCTTTTGTCGAAAATCAGCCATTTTTGCTCGAACATTAAATGCCTCCAAATGGTATTTATTTCACTTCCCGAGCCCCTGGAAGCATGAAAATCACTTTAAACATGCTAATTTTAGCTCTAACACTGATGATCCACCTACAAATGTGAACTGACGTTCAAAAATAAAACATTTGAAAACGGACCATTTTCCACATTTCTGAAGCATGACGTAATGGGGGGGTGTTATCTCTTTTGTCGAAAATCAGCCGTTTTTGCTCGAACATTAAATGCCTCCAAATGGTATTTATTTCACTTCCCGAGCCCCTGGAAGCATGAAAATCACTTTAAACATGCTAATTTTAGCTCTAACACTGATGATCCACCTACAAATGTGAACTGACGTTCAAAAATAAAACATTTGAAAACGGACCATTTTCCACATTTCTGAAGCATGACGTAATGGGGGGGTGTTATCTCTTTTGTCGAAAATCAGCCGTTTTTGCTCGAACATTAAATGCCTCCAAATGGTATTTAATTAACTTCCGGGGGTGAAGAAACCCTTTTTGAGAACTCAGAGTGAGTAAATTGGCCATTTTCATGCACTTTTAACCATTCCATAAATCTTGTGTTTTGGGCCCCTGGAAGCATGAAAATCACTTTAAACATGCTAATTTTAGCTCTAACACTGATGATCCACCTACAAATGTGAACTGACGTTCAAAAATAAAACATTTGAAAACGGACCATTTTCCACATTTCTGAAGCATGACGTAATGGGGGGGTGTTATCTCTTTTGTCGAAAGTCAGCCGTTTTTGCTCGAACATTAAATGCCTCCAAATGGTATTTAATTAACTTCCCGGGGTGAAGAAACCCTTTTTGAGAACTCAGAGTGAGTAAATTGGCCATTTTCATGCACTTTTAACCATTCCATAAATCTTGTGTTTTGGGCCCCTGGAAGCATGAAAATCACTTTAAACATGCTAATTTTAGCTCTAACACTGATGATCCACCTACAAATGTGAACTGACGTTCAAAAATAAAACATTTGAAAACGGACCATTTTCCACATTTCTGAAGCATGACGTAATGGGGGGGTGTTATCTCTTTTGTCGAAAATCAGCCGTTTTTGCTCGAACATTAAATGCCTCCAAATGGTATTTAATTAACTTCCCGAGCCCCTGGAAGCATGAAAATCACTTTAAACATGCTAATTTTAGCTCTAACACTGATGATCCACCTACAAATGTGAACTGACGTTCAAAAATAAAACATTTGAAAACGGACCATTTTCCACATTTCTGAAGCATGACGTAATGGGGGCGGTGTTATCTCTTTTGTCGAAAATCAGCCGTTTTTGCTCGAACATTAAATGCCTCCAAATGGTATTTAATTAACTTCCCGGGGTGAAGAAACCCTTTTTGAGAACTCAGAGTGAGTAAATTGGCCATTTTCATGCACTTTTAACCATTCCATAAATCTTGTGTTTTGGGCCCCTGGAAGCATGAAAATCACTTTAAACATGCTAATTTTAGCTCTAACACTGATGATCCACCTACAAATGTGAACTGACGTTCAAAAATAAAACATTTGAAAACGGACCATTTTCCACATTTCTGAAGCATGACGTAATGGGGGGGTGTTATCTCTTTTGTCGAAAATCAGCCGTTTTTGCTCGAACATTAAATGCCTCCAAATGGTATTTATTTCACTTCCCGAGCCCCTGGAAGCATGAAAATCACTTTAAACATGCTAATTTTAGCTCTAACACTGATGATCCACCTACAAATGTGAACTGACGTTCAAAAATAAAACATTTGAAAACGGACCATTTTCCACATTTCTGAAGCATGACGTAATGGGGGGGTGTTATCTCTTTTGTCGAAAATCAGCCGTTTTTGCTCGAACATTAAATGCCTCCAAATGGTATTTAATTAACTTCCCGGGGTGAAGAAACCCTTTTTGAGAACTCAGAGTGAGTAAATTGGCCATTTTCATGCACTTTTAACCATTCCATAAATCTTGTGTTTTGGGCCCCTGGAAGCATGAAAATCACTTTAAAAATGCTAATTTTAGCTCTAACACTGATGATCCACCTACAAATGTGAACTGACGTTCAAAAATAAAACATTTGAAAACGGACCATTTTCCACATTTCTGAAGCATGACGTAATGGGGGGGTGTTATCTCTTTTGTCGAAAATCAGCCGTTTTTGCTCGAACATTAAATGCCTCCAAATGGTATTTAATTAACTTCCCGGGGTGAAGAAACCCTTTTTGAGAACTCAGAGTGAGTAAATTGGCCATTTTCATGCACTTTTAACCATTCCATAAATCTTGTGTTTTGGGCCCCTGGAAGCATGAAAATCACTTTAAACATGCTAATTTTAGCTCTAACACTGATGATCCACCTACAAATGTGAACTGACGTTCAAAAATAAAACATTTGAAAACGGACCATTTTCCACATTTCTGAAGCATGACGTAATGGGGGGGTGTTATCTCTTTTGTCGAAAATCAGCCGTTTTTGCTCGAACATTAAATGCCTCCAAATGGTATTTAATTAACTTCCCGAGCCCCTGGAAGCATGAAAATCACTTTAAACATGCTAATTTTAGCTCTAACACTGATGATCCACCTACAAATGTGAACTGACGTTCAAAAATAAAACATTTGAAAACGGACCATTTTCCACATTTCTGAAGCATGACATAATGGGGGGGTGTTATCTCTTTTGTCGAAAATCAGCCGTTTTTGCTCGAACATTAAATGCCTCCAAATGGTATTTATTTCACTTCCCGAACCCCTGGAAGCATGAAAATCACTTTAAACATGCTAATTTTAGCTCTAACACTGATGATCCACCTACAAATGTGAACTGACGTTCAAAAATAAAACATTTGAAAACGGACCATTTTCCACATTTCTGAAGCATGACGTAATGGGGGGGTGTTATCTCTTTTGTCGAAAATCAGCCATTTTTGCTCGAACATTAAATGCCTCCAAATGGTATTTAATTAACTTCCCGGGGTGAAGAAACCCTTTTTGAGAACTCAGAGTGAGTAAATTGGCCATTTTCATGCACTTTTAACCATTCCATAAATCTTGTGTTTTGGGCCCCTGGAAGCATGAAAATCACTTTAAACATGCTAATTTTAGCTCTAACACTGATGATCCACCTACAAATGTGAACTGACGTTCAAAAATAAAACATTTGAAAACGAACCATTTTCCACATTTCTGAAGCATGACGTAATGGGGGGATGTTATCTCTATTGTCGAAAATCAGCCGTTTTTGCTCGAACATTAAATGCCTCCAAATGGTATTTAATTAACTTCCCGAGCCCCTGGAAGCATGAAAATCACTTTAAAAATGCAAATTTTAGCTCTAACACTGATGATCCACCTACAAATGTGAACTGACGTTCAAAAATAAAACATTTGAAAACGGACCATTTTCCACATTTCTGAAGCATGACGTAATGGGGGGGGTGTTATCTCTTTTGTCGAAAATCAGCCGTTTTTGCTCGAACATTAAATGCCTCCAAATGATATTTATTTCACTTCCAGAGCCCCTGGAAGCATGAAAATCACTTTAAACATGCTAATTTTAGCTCTAACACTGATGATCCACCTACAAATGTGAACTGACGTTCAAAAATAAAACATTTGAAAACGGACCATTTTCCACATTTCTGAAGCATGACGTAATGGGGGGGTGTTATCTCTTTTGTCGAAAATCAGCCGTTTTTACTCGAACATTAAATGCCTCCAAATGGTATTTATTTCACTTCCCGAGCCCCTGGAAGCATTAAAATAACTTTAAACATGCTAATTTTAGCTCTAACACTGATGATCCACCTACAAATGTGAACTGACGTTCAAAAATAAAACATTTGAAAACGGACCATTTTCCACATTTCTGAAGCATGACGTAATGGGGGGGTGTTATCTCTTTTGTCGAAAATCAGCCGTTTTTGCTCGAACATTAAATGCCTCCAAATGGTATTTAATTAACTTTCCGGGGTGAAGAAACCCTTTTTGAGAACTCAGAGTGAGTAAATTGGCCATTTTCATGCACTTTTAACCATTCCATAAATCTTGTGTTTTGGGCCCCTGGAAGCATGAAAATAACTTTAAACATGCTAATTTTAGCTCTAACACTGATGATCCACCTACAAATGTGAACTGACGTTCAAAAATAAAACATTTGAAAACGGACCATTTTCCACATTTCTGAAGCATGACGTAATGGGGGGGTGTTATCTCTTTTGTCGAAAATCAGCCGTTTTTGCTCGAACATTAAATGCCTCCAAATGGTATTTAATTAACTTCCCGGGGTGAAGAAACCCTTTTTGAGAACTCAGAGTGAGTAAATTGGCCATTTTCATGCACTTTTAACCATTCCATAAATCTTGTGTTTTGGGCCCCTGGAAGCATGAAAATCACTTTAAACATGCTAATTTTAGCTCTAACACTGATGATCCACCTACAAATGTGAACTGACGTTCAAAAATAAAACATTTGAAAACGGACCATTTTCCACATTTCTGAAGCATGACGTAATGGGGGGGGTGTTATCTCTTTTGTCGAAAATCAGCCGTTTTTGCTCGAACATTAAATGCCTCCAAATGGTATTTAATTAACTTCCCGAGCCCCTGGAAGCATGAAAATCACTTTAAACATGCTAATTTTAGCTCTAACACTGATGATCCACCTACAAATGTGAACTGACGTTCAAAAATGAAACATTTGAAAACGGACCATTTTCCACATTTCTGAAGCATGACATAATGGGGGGGTGTTATCTCTTTTGTCGAAAATCAGCCGTTTTTGCTCGAACATTAAATGCCTCCAAATGGTATTTATTTCACTTCCCGAACCCCTGGAAGCATGAAAATCACTTTAAACATGCTAATTTTAGCTCTAACACTGATGATCCATATGAGATACAAATGTGAACTGACGTTCAAAAATAAAACATTTGAAAACGGACCATTTTCCACATTTCTGAAGCATGACATAATGGGGGGGTGTTATCTCTTTTGTCGAAAATCAGCCATTTTTGCTCGAACATTAAATGCCTCCAAATGGTATTTAATTAACTTCCCGGGGTGAAGAAACCCTTTTTGAGAACTCAGAGTGAGTAAATTGGCCATTTTCATGCACTTTTAACCATTCCATAAATCTTGTGTTTTGGGCCCCTGGAAGCATGAAAATCACTTTAAACATGCTAATTTTAGCTCTAACACTGATGATCCACCTACAAATGTGAACTGACGTTCAAAAATAAAACATTTGAAAACGGACCATTTTCCACATTTCTGAAGCATGACGTAATGGGGGGGTGTTATCTCTTTTGTCGAAAATCAGCCATTTTTGCTCGAACATTAAATGCCTCCAAATGGTATTTATTTCACTTCCCGAGCCCCTGGAAGCATGAAAATCACTTTAAACATGCTAATTTTAGCTCTAACACTGATGATCCACCTACAAATGTGAACTGACGTTCAAAAATAAAACATTTGAAAACGGACCATTTTCCACATTTCTGAAGCATGACGTAATGGGGGGGTGTTATCTCTTTTGTCGAAAATCAGCCGTTTTTGCTCGAACATTAAATGCCTCCAAATGGTATTTATTTCACTTCCCGAGCCCCTGGAAGCATGAAAATCACTTTAAACATGCTAATTTTAGCTCTAACACTGATGATCCACCTACAAATGTGAACTGACGTTCAAAAATAAAACATTTGAAAACGGACCATTTTCCACATTTCTGAAGCATGACGTAATGGGGGGGTGTTATCTCTTTTGTCGAAAATCAGCCGTTTTTGCTCGAACATTAAATGCCTCCAAATGGTATTTAATTAACTTCCGGGGGTGAAGAAACCCTTTTTGAGAACTCAGAGTGAGTAAATTGGCCATTTTCATGCACTTTTAACCATTCCATAAATCTTGTGTTTTGGGCCCCTGGAAGCATGAAAATAACTTTAAACATGCTAATTTTAGCTCTAACACTGATGATCCACCTACAAATGTGAACTGACGTTCAAAAATAAAACATTTGAAAACGGACCATTTTCCACATTTCTGAAGCATGACGTAATGGGGGGGTGTTATCTCTTTTGTCGAAAATCAGCCGTTTTTGCTCGAACATTAAATGCCTCCAAATGGTATTTAATTAACTTCCCGAGCCCCTGGAAGCATGAAAATCACTTTAAACATGCTAATTTTAGCTCTAACACTGATGATCCACCTACAAATGTGAACTGACGTTCAAAAATAAAACATTTGAAAACGGACCATTTTCCACATTTCTGAAGCATGACGTAATGGGGGGGTGTTATCTCTTTTGTCGAAAATCAGCCGTTTTTGCTCGAACATTAAATGCCTCCAAATGGTATTTAATTAACTTCCCGAGCCCCTGGAAGCATGAAAATCACTTTAAACATGCTAATTTTAGCTCTAACACTGATGATCCACCTACAAATGTGAACTGACGTTCAAAAATAAAACATTTGAAAACGGACCATTTTCCACATTTCTGAAGCATGACGTAAAGGGGGGGTGTTATCTCTTTTGTCGAAAATCAGCCATTTTTGCTCGAACATTAAATGCCTCCAAATGGTATTTAATTAACTTCCCGGGGTGAAGAAACCCTTTTTGAGAACTCAGAGTGAGTAAATTGGCCATTTTCATGCACTTTTAACCATTCCATAAATCTTGTGTTTTGGGCCCCTGGAAGCATGAAAATCACTTTAAACATGCTAATTTTAGCTCTAACACTGATGATCCACCTACAAATGTGAACTGACGTTCAAAAATAAAACATTTGAAAACGGACCATTTTCCACATTTCTGAAGCATGACGTAATGGGGGGGTGTTATCTCTTTTGTCGAAAATCAGCCATTTTTGCTCGAACATTAAATGCCTCCAAATGGTATTTATTTCACTTCCCGAGCCCCTGGAAGCATGAAAATCACTTTAAACATGCTAATTTTAGCTCTAACACTGATGATCCACCTACAAATGTGAACTGACGTTCAAAAATAAAACATTTGAAAACGGACCATTTTCCACATTTCTGAAGCATGACGTAATGGGGGGGTGTTATCTCTTTTGTCGAAAATCAGCCGTTTTTGCTCGAACATTAAATGCCTCCAAATGGTATTTATTTCACTTCCCGAGCCCCTGGAAGCATGAAAATCACTTTAAACATGCTAATTTTAGCTCTAACACTGATGATCCACCTACAAATGTGAACTGACGTTCAAAAATAAAACATTTGAAAACGGACCATTTTCCACATTTCTGAAGCATGACGTAATGGGGGGGTGTTATCTCTTTTGTCGAAAATCAGCCGTTTTTGCTCGAACATTAAATGCCTCCAAATGGTATTTAATTAACTTCCGGGGGTGAAGAAACCCTTTTTGAGAACTCAGAGTGAGTAAATTGGCCATTTTCATGCACTTTTAACCATTCCATAAATCTTGTGTTTTGGGCCCCTGGAAGCATGAAAATCACTTTAAACATGCTAATTTTAGCTCTAACACTGATGATCCACCTACAAATGTGAACTGACGTTCAAAAATAAAACATTTGAAAACGGACCATTTTCCACATTTCTGAAGCATGACGTAATGGGGGGGTGTTATCTCTTTTGTCGAAAGTCAGCCGTTTTTGCTCGAACATTAAATGCCTCCAAATGGTATTTAATTAACTTCCCGGGGTGAAGAAACCCTTTTTGAGAACTCAGAGTGAGTAAATTGGCCATTTTCATGCACTTTTAACCATTCCATAAATCTTGTGTTTTGGGCCCCTGGAAGCATGAAAATCACTTTAAACATGCTAATTTTAGCTCTAACACTGATGATCCACCTACAAATGTGAACTGACGTTCAAAAATAAAACATTTGAAAACGGACCATTTTCCACATTTCTGAAGCATGACGTAATGGGGGGGTGTTATCTCTTTTGTCGAAAATCAGCCGTTTTTGCTCGAACATTAAATGCCTCCAAATGGTATTTAATTAACTTCCCGAGCCCCTGGAAGCATGAAAATCACTTTAAACATGCTAATTTTAGCTCTAACACTGATGATCCACCTACAAATGTGAACTGACGTTCAAAAATAAAACATTTGAAAACGGACCATTTTCCACATTTCTGAAGCATGACGTAATGGGGGCGGTGTTATCTCTTTTGTCGAAAATCAGCCGTTTTTGCTCGAACATTAAATGCCTCCAAATGGTATTTAATTAACTTCCCGGGGTGAAGAAACCCTTTTTGAGAACTCAGAGTGAGTAAATTGGCCATTTTCATGCACTTTTAACCATTCCATAAATCTTGTGTTTTGGGCCCCTGGAAGCATGAAAATCACTTTAAACATGCTAATTTTAGCTCTAACACTGATGATCCACCTACAAATGTGAACTGACGTTCAAAAATAAAACATTTGAAAACGGACCATTTTCCACATTTCTGAAGCATGACGTAATGGGGGGGTGTTATCTCTTTTGTCGAAAATCAGCCGTTTTTGCTCGAACATTAAATGCCTCCAAATGGTATTTATTTCACTTCCCGAGCCCCTGGAAGCATGAAAATCACTTTAAACATGCTAATTTTAGCTCTAACACTGATGATCCACCTACAAATGTGAACTGACGTTCAAAAATAAAACATTTGAAAACGGACCATTTTCCACATTTCTGAAGCATGACGTAATGGGGGGGTGTTATCTCTTTTGTCGAAAATCAGCCGTTTTTGCTCGAACATTAAATGCCTCCAAATGGTATTTAATTAACTTCCCGGGGTGAAGAAACCCTTTTTGAGAACTCAGAGTGAGTAAATTGGCCATTTTCATGCACTTTTAACCATTCCATAAATCTTGTGTTTTGGGCCCCTGGAAGCATGAAAATCACTTTAAAAATGCTAATTTTAGCTCTAACACTGATGATCCACCTACAAATGTGAACTGACGTTCAAAAATAAAACATTTGAAAACGGACCATTTTCCACATTTCTGAAGCATGACGTAATGGGGGGGTGTTATCTCTTTTGTCGAAAATCAGCCGTTTTTGCTCGAACATTAAATGCCTCCAAATGGTATTTAATTAACTTCCCGGGGTGAAGAAACCCTTTTTGAGAACTCAGAGTGAGTAAATTGGCCATTTTCATGCACTTTTAACCATTCCATAAATCTTGTGTTTTGGGCCCCTGGAAGCATGAAAATCACTTTAAACATGCTAATTTTAGCTCTAACACTGATGATCCACCTACAAATGTGAACTGATGTTCAAAAATAAAACATTTGAAAACGGACCATTTTCCACATTTCTGAAGCATGACGTAATGGGGGGGTGTTATCTCTTTTGTCGAAAATCAGCCGTTTTTGCTCGAACATTAAATGCCTCAAAATGGTATTTAATTAACTTCCCGGGGTGAAGAAACCCTTTTTGAGAACTCAGAGTGAGTAAATTGGCCATTTTCATGCACTTTTAACCATTCCATAAATCTTGTGTTTTGGGCCCCTGGAAGCATGAAAATCACTTTAAACATGATAATTTTAGCTCTAACACTCATGATCCACCTACAAATGTGAACTGACGTTCAAAAATAAAACATTTGAAAACGGACCATTTTCCACATTTCTGAAGCATGACGTAATGGGGGGGTGTTATCTCTTTTGTCGAAAATCAGCCGTTTTTGCTAGAACATTAAATGCCTCCAAATGGTATTTATTTCACTTCCCGAGCCCCTGGAAGCATGAAAATCACTTTAAACATGCTAATTTTAGCTCTAACACTGATGATCCACCTACAAATGTGAACTGACGTTCAAAAATAAAACATTTGAAAACGGACCATTTTCCACATTTCTGAAGCATGACGTAATGGGGGGGTGTTATCTCTTTTGTCGAAAATCAGCCGTTTTTGCTCAAACATTAAATGCCTCCAAATGGTATTTATTTCACTTCCCGAGCCCCTGGAAGCATGAAAATCACTTTAAACATGCTAATTTTAGCTCTAACACTGATGATCCACCTACAAATGTGAACTGACGTTCAAAAATAAAACATTTGAAAACTGACCATTTTCCACATTTCTGAAGCATGACGTAATGGGGGGGGTGTTATCTCTTTTGTCGAAAATCAGCCGTTTTTGCTCGAACATTAAATGCCTCCAAATGGTATTTATTTCACTTCCCGAGCCCCTGGAAGCATGAAAATCACTTTAAACATGCTAATTTTAGCTCTAACACTGATGATCCACCTACAAATGTGAACTGACGTTCAAAAATAAAACATTTGAAAACGGACCATTTTCCACATTTCTGAAGCATGACGTAATGGGGGGGTGTTATCTCTTTTGTCGAAAATCATCCGTTTTTGCTCGAACATTAAGTGCCTCCAAATGGTATTTAATTAACTTCCCGAGCCCCTGGAAGCATGAAAATCACTTTAAACATGCTAATTTTAGCTCTAACACTGATGATCCACCTACAAATGTGAACTGACGTTCAAAAATAAAACATTTGAAAACGGACCATTTTCCACATTTCTGAAGCATGACGTAATGGGGGGGTGTTATCTCTTTTGTCGAAAATCAGCCGTTTTTGCTCGAACATTAAATGCCTCCAAATGGTATTTAATTAACTTCCCGGGGTGAAGAAACCCTTTTTGAGAACTCAGAGTGAGTAAATTGGCCATTTTCATGCACTTTTAACCATTCCATAAATCTTGTGTTTTGGGCCCCTGGAAGCATGAAAATCACTTTAAACATGATAATTTTAGCTCTAACACTCATGATCCACCTACAAATGTGAACTGACGTTCAAAAATAAAACATTTGAAAACGGACCATTTTCCACATTTCTGAAGCATGACGTAATGGGGGGGTGTTATCTCTTTTGTCGAAAATCAGCCGTTTTTGCTAGAACATTAAATGCCTCCAAATGGTATTTATTTCACTTCCCGAGCCCCTGGAAGCATGAAAATCACTTTAAACATGCTAATTTTAGCTCTAACACTGATGATCCACCTACAAATGTGAACTGACGTTCAAAAATAAAACATTTGAAAACGGACCATTTTCCACATTTCTGAAGCATGACGTAATGGGGGGGTGTTATCTCTTTTGTCGAAAATCAGCCGTTTTTGCTCAAACATTAAATGCCTCCAAATGGTATTTATTTCACTTCCCGAGCCCCTGGAAGCATGAAAATCACTTTAAACATGCTAATTTTAGCTCTAACACTGATGATCCACCTACAAATGTGAACTGACGTTCAAAAATAAAACATTTGAAAACGGACCATTTTCCACATTTCTGAAGCATGACGTAATGGGGGGGGTGTTATCTCTTTTGTCGAAAATCAGCCGTTTTTGCTCGAACATTAAATGCCTCTAAATGGTATTTATTTCACTTCCCGAGCCCCTGGAAGCATGAAAATCACTTTAAACATGCTAATTTTAGCTCTAACACTGATGATCCACCTACAAATGTGAACTGACGTTCAAAAATAAAACATTTGAAAACGGACCATTTTCCACATTTCTGAAGCATGACGTAATGGGGGGGTGTTATCTCTTTTGTCGAAAATCATCCGTTTTTGCTCGAACATTAAGTGCCTCCAAATGGTATTTAATTAACTTCCCGAGCCCCTGGAAGCATGAAAATCACTTTAAACATGCTAATTTTAGCTCTAACACTGATGATCCACCTACAAATGTGAACTGACGTTCAAAAATAAAACATTTGAAAAAGGACCATTTTCCACATTTCTGAAGCATGACGTAAAGGGGGGGTGTTAGCTCTTTTGTCGAAAATCAGCCGTTTTTGCTCGAACATTAAATGCCTCCAAATGGTATTTAATTAACTTCCCGGGGTGAAGAAACCCTTTTTGAGAACTCAGAGTGAGTAAATTGGCCATTTTCATGCACTTTTAACCATTCCATAAATCTTGTGTTTTGGGCCCCTGGAAGCATGAAAATAACTTTAAACATGCTAATTTTAGCTCTAACACTGATGATCCACCTACAAATGTGAACTGACGTTCAAAAATAAAACATTTGAAAACGGACCATTTTCCACATTTCTGAAGCATGACGTAATGGGGGGGTGTTATCTCTTTTGTCGAAAATCAGCCGTTTTGCTCGAACATTAAATGCCTCCAAATGGTATTTAATTAACTTCCCGGGGTGAAGAAACCCTTTTTGAGAACTCAGAGTGAGTAAATTGGCCATTTTCATGCACTTTTAACCATTCCATAAATCTTGTGTTTTGGGCCCCTGGAAGCATGAAAATCACTTTAAACATGCTAATTTTAGCTCTAACACTGATGATCCATCTACAAATGTGAACTGACGTTCAAAAATAAAACATTTGAAAACGGACCATTTTCCACATTTCTGAAGCATGACGTAATGGGGGGGTGTTATCTCTTTTGTCGAAAATCAGCCGTTTTTGCTTGAACATTAAATGCCTCCAAATGGTATTTAATCAACTTCCCGGGGTGAAGAAACCCTTTTTGAGAACTCAGAGTGAGTAAATTGGCCATTTTCATGCACTTTTAACCATTCCATAAATCTTGTGTTTTGGGCCCCTGGAAGCATGAAAATCACTTTAAACATGCTAATTTTAGCTCTAACACTGATGATCCACCTACAAATGTGAACTGACGTTCAAAAATAAAACATTTGAAAACGGACCATTTTCCACATTTCTGAAGCATGACGTAATGGGGGGGTGTTATCTCTTTTGTCGAAAATCAGCCGTTTTTGCTCGAACATTAAATGCCTCCAAATGGTATTTAATTAACTTCCCGGGGTGAAGAAACCCTTTTTGAGAACTCAGAGTGAGTAAATTGGCCATTTTCATGCACTTTTAACCATTCCATAAATCTTGTGTTTTGGGCCCCTGGAAGCATGAAAATCACTTTAAACATGCTAATTTTAGCTCTAACACTGATGATCCACCTACAAATGTGAACTGACGTTCAAAAATAAAACATTTGAAAACGGACCATTTTCCACATTTCTGAAGCATGACGTAATGGGGGGGTGTTATCTCTTTTGTCGAAAATCTGCAGTTTTTGCTCGAACATTAAATGCCTCCAAATGGTATTTAATTAACTTCCCGGGGTGAAGAAACCCTTTTTGAGAACTCAGAGTGAGTAAATTGGCCATTTTCATGCACTTTTAACCATTCCATAAATCTTGTGTTTTGGGCCCCTGGAAGCATGAAAATCACTTTAAACATGCTAATTTTAGCTCTAACACTCATGATCCACCTACAAATGTGAACTGACGTTCAAAAATAAAACATTTGAAAACGGACCATTTTCCACATTTCTGAAGCATGACGTAATGGGGGGGTGTTATCTCTTTTGTCGAAAATCAGCCGTTTTTGCTCGAACATTAAATGCCTCCAAATGGTATTTATTTTACTTCCCGAGCCCCTGGAAGCATGAAAATCACTTTAAACATGCTAATTTTAGCTCTAACACTGATGATCCACCTACAAATGTGAACTGACGTTCAAAAATAAAACATTTGAAAACGGACCATTTTCCACATTTCTGAAGCATGACGTAATGGGGGGGTGTTATCTCTTTTGTCGAAAATCAGCCGTTTTTGCTCGAACATTAAATGCCTCCAAATGGTATTTATTTCACTTCCCGAGCCCCTGGAAGCATGAAAATCACTTTAAACATGCTAATTTTAGCTCTAACACTGATGATCCACCTACAAATGTGAACTGACGTTCAAAAATAAAACATTTGAAAACGGACCATTTTCCACATTTCTGAAGCATGACGTAATGGGGGGGTGTTATCTCTTTTGTCGAAAATCAGCCGTTTTTGCTCGAACATTAAATGCCTCCAAATGGTATTTATTTCACTTCCCGAGCCCCTGGAAGCATGAAAATCACTTTAAACATGCTAATTTTAGCTCTAACACTGATGATCGACCTACAAATGTGAACTGACGTTCAAAAATAAAACATTTGAAAACGGACCATTTTCCACATTTCTGAAGCATGACGTAATGGGGGGGTGTTATCTCTTTTGTCGAAAATCATCCGTTTTTGCTCGAACATTAAATGCCTCCAAATGGTATTTAATTAACTTCCCGAGCCCCTGGAAGCATGAAAATCACTTTAAACATGCTAATTTTAGCTCTAACACTGATGATCCACCTACAAATGTGAACTGACGTTCAAAAATAAAACATTTGAAAAAGGACCATTTTCCACATTTCTGAAGCATGACGTAAAGGGGGGGTGTTAGCTCTTTTGTCGAAAATCAGCCGTTTTTGCTCGAACATTAAATGCCTCCAAATGGTATTTAATTAACTTCCCGGGGTGAAGAAACCCTTTTTGAGAACTCAGAGTGAGTAAATTGGCCATTTTCATGCACTTTTAACCATTCCATAAATCTTGTGTTTTGGGCCCCTGGAAGCATGAAAATAACTTTAAACATGCTAATTTTAGCTCTAACACTGATGATCCACCTACAAATGTGAACTGACGTTCAAAAATAAAACATTTGAAAACGGACCATTTTCCACATTTCTGAAGCATGACGTAATGGGGGGGTGTTATCTCTTTTGTCGAAAATCAGCCGTTTTGCTCGAACATTAAATGCCTCCAAATGGTATTTAATTAACTTCCCGGGGTGAAGAAACCCTTTTTGAGAACTCAGAGTGAGTAAATTGGCCATTTTCATGCACTTTTAACCATTCCATAAATCTTGTGTTTTGGGCCCCTGGAAGCATGAAAATCACTTTAAACATGCTAATTTTAGCTCTAACACTGATGATCCACCTACAAATGTGAACTGACGTTCAAAAATAAAACATTTGAAAACGGACCATTTTCCACATTTCTGAAGCATGACGTAATGGGGGGGTGTTATCTCTTTTGTCGAAAATCAGCCGTTTTTGCTCGAACATTAAATGCCTCCAAATGGTATTTAATCAACTTCCCGGGGTGAAGAAACCCTTTTTGAGAACTCAGAGTGAGTAAATTGGCCATTTTCATGCACTTTTAACCATTCCATAAATCTTGTGTTTTGGGCCCCTGGAAGCATGAAAATCACTTTAAACATGCTAATTTTAGCTCTAACACTGATGATCCACCTACAAATGTGAACTGACGTTCAAAAATAAAACATTTGAAAACGGACCATTTTCCACATTTCTGAAGCATGACGTAATGGGGGGGTGTTATCTCTTTTGTCGAAAATCAGCCGTTTTTGCTCGAACATTAAATGCCTCCAAATGGTATTTAATTAACTTCCCGGGGTGAAGAAACCCTTTTTGAGAACTCAGAGTGAGTAAATTGGCCATTTTCATGCACTTTTAACCATTCCATAAATCTTGTGTTTTGGGCCCCTGGAAGCATGAAAATCACTTTAAACATGCTAATTTTAGCTCTAACACTGATGATCCACCTACAAATGTGAACTGACGTTCAAAAATAAAACATTTGAAAACGGACCATTTTCCACATTTCTGAAGCATGACGTAATGGGGGGGTGTTATCTCTTTTGTCGAAAATCTGCAGTTTTTGCTCGAACATTAAATGCCTCCAAATGGTATTTAATTAACTTCCCGGGGTGAAGAAACCCTTTTTGAGAACTCAGAGTGAGTAAATTGGCCATTTTCATGCACTTTTAACCATTCCATAAATCTTGTGTTTTGGGCCCCTGGAAGCATGAAAATCACTTTAAACATGCTAATTTTAGCTCTAACACTCATGATCCACCTACAAATGTGAACTGACGTTCAAAAATAAAACATTTGAAAACGGACCATTTTCCACATTTCTGAAGCATGACGTAATGGGGGGGTGTTATCTCTTTTGTCGAAAATCAGCCGTTTTTGCTCGAACATTAAATGCCTCCAAATGGTATTTATTTTACTTCCCGAGCCCCTGGAAGCATGAAAATCACTTTAAACATGCTAATTTTAGCTCTAACACTGATGATCCACCTACAAATGTGAACTGACGTTCAAAAATAAAACATTTGAAAACGGACCATTTTCCACATTTCTGAAGCATGACGTAATGGGGGGGTGTTATCTCTTTTGTCGAAAATCAGCCGTTTTTGCTCGAACATTAAATGCCTCCAAATGGTATTTATTTCACTTCCCGAGCCCCTGGAAGCATGAAAATCACTTTAAACATGCTAATTTTAGCTCTAACACTGATGATCCACCTACAAATGTGAACTGACGTTCAAAAATAAAACATTTGAAAACGGACCATTTTCCACATTTCTGAAGCATGACGTAATGGGGGGGTGTTATCTCTTTTGTCGAAAATCAGCCGTTTTTGCTCGAACATTAAATGCCTCCAAATGGTATTTATTTCACTTCCCGAGCCCCTGGAAGCATGAAAATCACTTTAAACATGCTAATTTTAGCTCTAACACTGATGATCCACCTACAAATGTGAACTGACGTTCAAAAATAAAACATTTGAAAACGGACCATTTTCCACATTTCTGAAGCATGACGTAATGGGGGGGTGTTATCTCTTTTGTCGAAAATCATCCGTTTTTGCTCGAACATTAAGTGCCTCCAAATGGTATTTAATTAACTTCCCGAGCCCCTGGAAGCATGAAAATCACTTTAAACATGCTAATTTTAGCTCTAACACTGATGATCCACCTACAAATGTGAACTGACGTTCAAAAATAAAACATTTGAAAACGGACCATTTTCCACATTTCTGAAGCATGACGTAATGGGGGGGTGTTATCTCTTTTGTCGAAAATCAGCCGTTTTTGCTCGAACATTAAATGCCTCCAAATGGTATTTAATTAACTTCCCGGGGTGAAGAAACCCTTTTTGAGAACTCAGAGTGAGTAAATTGGCCATTTTCATGCACTTTTAACCATTCCATAAATCTTGTGTTTTGGGCCCCTGGAAGCATGAAAATCACTTTAAACATGATAATTTTAGCTCTAACACTCATGATCCACCTACAAATGTGAACTGACGTTCAAAAATAAAACATTTGAAAACGGACCATTTTCCACATTTCTGAAGCATGACGTAATGGGGGGGTGTTATCTCTTTTGTCGAAAATCAGCCGTTTTTGCTAGAACATTAAATGCCTCCAAATGGTATTTATTTCACTTCCCGAGCCCCTGGAAGCATGAAAATCACTTTAAACATGCTAATTTTAGCACTAACACTGATGATCCACCTACAAATGTGAACTGACGTTCAAAAATAAAACATTTGAAAACGGACCATTTTCCACATTTCTGAAGCATGACGTAATGGGGGGGTGTTATCTCTTTTGTCGAAAATCAGCCGTTTTTGCTCAAACATTAAATGCCTCCAAATGGTATTTATTTCACTTCCCGAGCCCCTGGAAGCATGAAAATCACTTTAAACATGCTAATTTTAGCTCTAACACTGATGATCCACCTACAAATGTGAACTGACGTTCAAAAATAAAACATTTGAAAACGGACCATTTTCCACATTTCTGAAGCATGACGTAATGGGGGGGTGTTATCTCTTTTGTCGAAAATCAGCCGTTTTTGCTCGAACATTAAATGCCTCCAAATGTAATTTATTTCACTTCCCGAGCCCCTGGAAGCATGAAAATCACTTTAAACATGCTAATTTTAGCTCTAACACTGATGATCCACCTACAAATGTGAACTGACGTTCAAAAATAAAACATTTGAAAACGGACCATTTTCCACATTTCTGAAGCATGACGTAATGGGGGGGTGTTATCTCTTTTGTCGAAAATCATCCGTTTTTGCTCGAACATTAAGTGCCTCCAAATGGTATTTAATTAACTTCCCGAGCCCCTGGAAGCATGAAAATCACTTTAAACATGCTAATTTTAGCTCTAACACTGATGATCCACCTACAAATGTGAACTGACGTTCAAAAATAAAACATTTGAAAAAGGACCATTTTCCACATTTCTGAAGCATGACGTAAAGGGGGGGTGTTAGCTCTTTTGTCGAAAATCAGCCGTTTTTGCTCGAACATTAAATGCCTCCAAATGGTATTTAATTAACTTCCCGGGGTGAAGAAACCCTTTTTGAGAACTCAGAGTGAGTAAATTGGCCATTTTCATGCACTTTTAACCATTCCATAAATCTTGTGTTTTGGGCCCCTGGAAGCATGAAAATAACTTTAAACATGCTAATTTTAGCTCTAACACTGATGATCCACCTACAAATGTGAACTGACGTTCAAAAATAAAACATTTGAAAACGGACCATTTTCCACATTTCTGAAGCATGACGTAATGGGGGGGTGTAATCTCTTTTGTCGAAAATCAGCCGTTTTGCTCGAACATTAAATGCCTCCAAATGGTATTTAATTAACTTCCCGGGGTGAAGAAACCCTTTTTGAGAACTCAGAGTGAGTAAATTGGCCATTTTCATGCACTTTTAACCATTCCATAAATCTTGTGTTTTGGGCCCCTGGAAGCATGAAAATCACTTTAAACATGCTAATTTTAGCTCTAACACTGATGATCCATCTACAAATGTGAACTGACGTTCAAAAATAAAACATTTGAAAACGGACCATTTTCCACATTTCTGAAGCATGACGTAATGGGGGGGTGTTATCTCTTTTGTCGAAAATCAGCCGTTTTTGCTTGAACATTAAATGCCTCCAAATGGTATTTAATCAACTTCCCGGGGTGAAGAAACCCTTTTTGAGAACTCAGAGTGAGTAAATTGGCCATTTTCATGCACTTTTAACCATTCCATAAATCTTGTGTTTTGGGCCCCTGGAAGCATGAAAATCACTTTAAACATGCTAATTTTAGCTCTAACACTGATGATCCAACTACAAATGTGAACTGACGTTCAAAAATAAAACATTTGAAAACGGACCATTTTCCACATTTCTGAAGCATGACGTAATGGGGGGGTGTTATCTCTTTTGTCGAAAATCAGCCGTTTTTGCTCGAACATTAAATGCCTCCAAATGGTATTTAATTAACTTCCCGGGGTGAAGAAACCCTTTTTGAGAACTCAGAGTGAGTAAATTGGCCATTTTCATGCACTTTTAACCATTCCATAAATCTTGTGTTTTGGGCCCCTGGAAGCATGAAAATCACTTTAAACATGCTAATTTTAGCTCTAACACTGATGATCCACCTACAAATGTGAACTGACGTTCAAAAATAAAACATTTGAAAACGGACCATTTTCCACATTTCTGAAGCATGACGTAATGGGGGGGTGTTATCTCTTTTGTCGAAAATCTGCAGTTTTTGCTCGAACATTAAATGCCTCCAAATGGTATTTAATTAACTTCCCGGGGTAAAGAAACCCTTTTTGAGAACTCAGAGTGAGTAAATTGGCCATTTTCATGCACTTTTAACCATTCCATAAATCTTGTGTTTTGGGCCCCTGGAAGCATGAAAATCACTTTAAACATGCTAATTTTAGCTCTAACACTCATGATCCACCTACAAATGTGAACTGACGTTCAAAAATAAAACATTTGAAAACGGACCATTTTCCACATTTCTGAAGCATGACGTAATGGGGGGGTGTTATCTCTTTTGTCGAAAATCAGCCGTTTTTGCTCGAACATTAAATGCCTCCAAATGGTATTTATTTTACTTCCCGAGCCCCTGGAAGCATGAAAATCACTTTAAACATGCTAATTTTAGCTCTAACACTGATGATCCACCTACAAATGTGAACTGACGTTCAAAAATAAAACATTTGAAAACGGACCATTTTCCACATTTCTGAAGCATGACGTAATGGGGGGGTGTTATCTCTTTTGTCGAAAATCAGCCGTTTTTGCTCGAACATTAAATGCCTCCAAATGGTATTTATTTCACTTCCCGAGCCCCTGGAAGCATGAAAATCACTTTAAACATGCTAATTTTAGCTCTAACACTGATGATCCACCTACAAATGTGAACTGACGTTCAAAAATAAAACATTTGAAAACGGACCATTTTCCACATTTCTGAAGCATGACGTAATGGGGGGGTGTTATCTCTTTTGTCGAAAATCAGCCGTTTTTGCTCGAACATTAAATGCCTCCAAATGGTATTTATTTCACTTCCCGAGCCCCTGGAAGCATGAAAATCACTTTAAACATGCTAATTTTAGCTCTAACACTGATGATCCACCTACAAATGTGAACTGACGTTCAAAAATAAAACATTTGAAAACGGACCATTTTCCACATTTCTGAAGCATGACGTAATGGGGGGGTGTTATCTCTTTTGTCGAAAATCATCCGTTTTTGCTCGAACATTAAATGCCTCCAAATGGTATTTAATTAACTTCCCGAGCCCCTGGAAGCATGAAAATCACTTTAAACATGCTAATTTTAGCTCTAACACTGATGATCCACCTACAAATGTGAACTGACGTTCAAAAATAAAACATTTGAAAAAGGACCATTTTCCACATTTCTGAAGCATGACGTAAAGGGGGGGTGTTAGCTCTTTTGTCGAAAATCAGCCGTTTTTGCTCGAACATTAAATGCCTCCAAATGGTATTTAATTAACTTCCCGGGGTGAAGAAACCCTTTTTGAGAACTCAGAGTGAGTAAATTGGCCATTTTCATGCACTTTTAACCATTCCATAAATCTTGTGTTTTGGGCCCCTGGAAGCATGAAAATAACTTTAAACATGCTAATTTTAGCTCTAACACTGATGATCCACCTACAAATGTGAACTGACGTTCAAAAATAAAACATTTGAAAACGGACCATTTTCCACATTTCTGAAGCATGACGTAATGGGGGGGTGTTATCTCTTTTGTCGAAAATCAGCCGTTTTGCTCGAACATTAAATGCCTCCAAATGGTATTTAATTAACTTCCCGGGGTGAAGAAACCCTTTTTGAGAACTCAGAGTGAGTAAATTGGCCATTTTCATGCACTTTTAACCATTCCATAAATCTTGTGTTTTGGGCCCCTGGAAGCATGAAAATCACTTTAAACATGCTAATTTTAGCTCTAACACTGATGATCCACCTACAAATGTGAACTGACGTTCAAAAATAAAACATTTGAAAACGGACCATTTTCCACATTTCTGAAGCATGACGTAATGGGGGGGTGTTATCTCTTTTGTCGAAAATCAGCCGTTTTTGCTCGAACATTAAATGCCTCCAAATGGTATTTAATCAACTTCCCGGGGTGAAGAAACCCTTTTTGAGAACTCAGAGTGAGTAAATTGGCCATTTTCATGCACTTTTAACCATTCCATAAATCTTGTGTTTTGGGCCCCTGGAAGCATGAAAATCACTTTAAACATGCTAATTTTAGCTCTAACACTGATGATCCACCTACAAATGTGAACTGACGTTCAAAAATAAAACATTTGAAAACGGACCATTTTCCACATTTCTGAAGCATGACGTAATGGGGGGGTGTTATCTCTTTTGTCGAAAATCAGCCGTTTTTGCTCGAACATTAAATGCCTCCAAATGGTATTTAATTAACTTCCCGGGGTGAAGAAACCCTTTTTGAGAACTCAGAGTGAGTAAATTGGCCATTTTCATGCACTTTTAACCATTCCATAAATCTTGTGTTTTGGGCCCCTGGAAGCATGAAAATCACTTTAAACATGCTAATTTTAGCTCTAACACTGATGATCCACCTACAAATGTGAACTGACGTTCAAAAATAAAACATTTGAAAACGGACCATTTTCCACATTTCTGAAGCATGACGTAATGGGGGGGTGTTATCTCTTTTGTCGAAAATCTGCAGTTTTTGCTCGAACATTAAATGCCTCCAAATGGTATTTAATTAACTTCCCGGGGTGAAGAAACCCTTTTTGAGAACTCAGAGTGAGTAAATTGGCCATTTTCATGCACTTTTAACCATTCCATAAATCTTGTGTTTTGGGCCCCTGGAAGCATGAAAATCACTTTAAACATGCTAATTTTAGCTCTAACACTGATGATCCACCTACAAATGTGAACTGACGTTCAAAAATAAAACATTTGAAAACGGACCATTTTCCACATTTCTGAAGCATGACGTAATGGGGGGGTGTTATCTCTTTTGTCGAAAATCAGCCGTTTTTGCTCGAACATTAAATGCCTCCAAATGGTATTTATTTTACTTCCCGAGCCCCTGGAAGCATGAAAATCACTTTAAACATGCTAATTTTAGCTCTAACACTGATGATCCACCTACAAATGTGAACTGACGTTCAAAAATAAAACATTTGAAAACGGACCATTTTCCACATTTCTGAAGCATGACGTAATGGGGGGGTGTTATCTCTTTTGTCGAAAATCAGCCGTTTTTGCTCGAACATTAAATGCCTCCAAATGGTATTTATTTCACTTCCCGAGCCCCTGGAAGCATGAAAATCACTTTAAACATGCTAATTTTAGCTCTAACACTGATGATCCACCTACAAATGTGAACTGACGTTCAAAAATAAAACATTTGAAAACGGACCATTTTCCACATTTCTGAAGCATGACGTAATGGGGGGGTGTTATCTCTTTTGTCGAAAATCAGCCGTTTTTGCTCGAACATTAAATGCCTCCAAATGGTATTTAATAAACTTCCCGAGCCCCTGGAAGCATGAAAATCACT
The DNA here is from genome assembly GCF_964263255.1 of Lissotriton vulgaris. Taxonomy (NCBI): domain Eukaryota; kingdom Metazoa; phylum Chordata; class Amphibia; order Caudata; family Salamandridae; genus Lissotriton; species Lissotriton vulgaris. The sequence continues at coordinate 234,470 of NW_028254811.1, forward strand.
TTAAACATGCTAATTTTAGCTCTAACACTGATGATCCACCTACAAATGTGAACTGACGTTCAAAAATAAAACATTTGAAAAAGGACCATTTTCCACATTTCTGAAGCATGACGTAATGGGGGGGTGTTATCTCTTTTGTCGAAAATCAGCCGTTTTTGCTCGAACATTAAATGCCTCCAAATGGTATTTAATTAACTTCCCGAGCCCCTGGAAGCATGAAAATCACTTTAAACATGCTAATTTTAGCTCTAACACTGATGATCCACCTACAAATGTGAACTGACGTTCAAAAATAAAACATTTGAAAACGGACCATTTTCCATATTTCTGAAGCATGACGTAATGGGGGGGTGTTATCTCTTTTGTCGAAAATCAGCCGTTTTTGCTCGAACATTAAATGCCTCCAAATGGTATTTAATTAACTTCCCGAGCCCCTGGAAGCATGAAAATCACTTTAAACATGCAAATTTTAGCTCTAACACTGATGATCCACCTACAAATGTGAACTGACGTTCAAAAATAAAACATTTGAAAATGGACCATTTTCCACATTTCTGAAGCATGACGTAATGGGTGGGTGTTATCTCTTTTGTCGAAAATCAGCCGTTTTTGCTCGAACATTAAATGCCTCCAAATGGTATTTAATTAACTTCCCGAGCCCCTGGAAGCATGAAAATCACTTTAAACATGCTAATTTTAGCTCTAACACTGATGATCCACCTACAAATGTGAACTGACGTTCAAAAATAAAACATTTGAAAAAGGACCATTTTCCACATTTCTGAAGCATGACGTAAAGGGGGGGTGTTATCTCTTTTGTCGAAAATCAGCCGTTTTTGCTCGAACATTAAATGCCTCCAAATGGTATTTATTTCACTTCCCGGGGTGAAGAAACCCTTTTTGAGAACTCAGAGTGAGTAAATTGGCCATTTTCATGCACTTTTAACCATTCCATAAATCTTGTGTTTTGGGCCCCTGGAAGCATGAAAATAACTTTAAACATGCTAATTTTAGCTCTAACACTGATGATCCACCTACAAATGTGAACTGACGTTCAAAAATAAAACATTTGAAAACGGACCATTTTCCACATTTCTGAAGCATGACGTAATGGGGGGGTGTTATCTCTTTTGTCGAAAATCAGCCGTTTTTGCTCGAACATTAAATGCCTCCAAATGGTATTTAATTAACTTCCCGGGGTGAAGAAACCCTTTTTGAGAACTCAGAGTGAGTAAATTGGCAATTTTCATGCACTTTTAACCATTCCATAAATCTTGTGTTTTGGGCCCCTGGAAGCATGAAAATCACTTTAAACATGCTAATTTTAGCTCTAACACTGATGATCCACCTACAAATGTGAACTGACGTTCAAAAATAAAACATTTGAAAACGGACCATTTTCCACATTTATGAAGCATGACGTAATGGGGGGGTGTTATCTCTTTTGTCGAAAATCAGCCGTTTTAGCTCGAACATTAAATGCCTCCAAATGGTATTTAATCAACTTCCCGAGCCCCTGGAAGCATGAAAATCACTTTAAACATGCTAATTTTAGCTCTATCACTGATGATCCACCTACAAATGTGAACTGATGTTCAAAAATAAAACATTTGAAAACGGACCATTTGCCACATTTCTGAAGCATGACGTAATGGGGGGGTGTTATCTCTTTTGTCGAAAATCAGCCGTTTTTGCTCGAACATTAAATGCCTCCAAATGGTATTTAATTAACTTCCCGGGGTGAAGAAACCCTTTTTGAGAACTCAGAGTGAGTAAATTGGCCATTTTCATGCACTTTTAACCATTCCATAAATCTTGTGTTTTGGGCCCCTGGAAGCATGAAAATCACTTTAAACATGATAATTTTAGCTCTAACACTCATGATCCACCTACAAATGTGAACTGACGTTCAAAAATAAAACATTTGAAAACGCACCATTTTCCACATTTCTGAAGCATGACGTAATGGGGGGGTGTTATCTCTTTTGTCGAAAATCAGCCGTTTTTGCTAGAACATTAAATGCCTCCAAATGATATTTATTTCACTTCCCGAGCCCCTGGAAGCATGAAAATCACTTTAAACATGCTAATTTTAGCTCTAACACTGATGATCCACCTACAAATGTGAACTGACGTTCAAAAATAAAACATTTGAAAACGGACCATTTTCCACATTTCTGAAGCATGACGTAATGGGGGGGTGTTATCTCTTTTGTCGAAAATCAGCCGTTTTTGCTCGAACATTAAATGCCTCCAAATGGTATTTATTTCACTTCCCGAGCCCCTGGAAGCATGAAAATCACTTTAAACATGCTAATTTTAGCTCTAACACTGATGATCCACCTACAAATGTGAACTGACGTTCAAAAATAAAACATTTGAAAACGGACCATTTTCCACATTTCTGAAGCATGACGTAATGGGGGGGGTGTTATCTCTTTTGTCGAAAATCAGCCGTTTTTGCTCGAACATTAAATGCCTCCAAATGGTATTTATTTCACTTCCCGAGCCCCTGGAAGCATGAAAATCACTTTAAACATGCTAATTTTAGCTCTAACACTGATGATCCACCTACAAATGTGAACTGACGTTCAAAAATAAAACATTTGAAAAAGGACCATTTTCCACATTTCTGAAGCATGACGTAAAGGGGGGGTGTTAGCTCTTTTGTCGAAAATCAGCCGTTTTTGCTCGAACATTAAATGCCTCCAAATGGTATTTAATTAACTTCCCGGGGTGAAGAAACCCTTTTTGAGAACTCAGAGTGAGTAAATTGGCCATTTTCATGCACTTTTAACCATTCCATAAATCTTGTGTTTTGGGCCCCTGGAAGCATGAAAATAACTTTAAACATGCTAATTTTAGCTCTAACACTGATGATCCACCTACAAATGTGAACTGACGTTCAAAAATAAAACATTTGAAAACGGACCATTTTCCACATTTCTGAAGCATGACGTAATGGGGGGGTGTTATCTCTTTTGTCGAAAATCAGCCGTTTTGCTCGAACATTAAATGCCTCCAAATGGTATTTAATTAACTTCCCGGGGTGAAGAAACCCTTTTTGAGAACTCAGAGTGAGTAAATTGGCCATTTTCATGCACTTTTAACCATTCCATAAATCTTGTGTTTTGGGCCCCTGGAAGCATGAAAATCACTTTAAACATGCTAATTTTAGCTCTAACACTGATGATCCACCTACAAATGTGAACTGACGTTCAAAAATAAAACATTTGAAAACGGACCATTTTCCACATTTCTGAAGCATGACGTAATGGGGGGGTGTTATCTCTTTTGTCGAAAATCAGCCGTTTTTGCTCGAACATTAAATGCCTCCAAATGGTATTTAATCAACTTCCCGGGGTGAAGAAACCCTTTTTGAGAACTCAGAGTGAGTAAATTGGCCATTTTCATGCACTTTTAACCATTCCATAAATCTTGTGTTTTGGGCCCCTGGAAGCATGAAAATCACTTTAAACATGCTAATTTTAGCTCTAACACTGATGATCCACCTACAAATGTGAACTGACGTTCAAAAATAAAACATTTGAAAACGGACCATTTTCCACATTTCTGAAGCATGACGTAATGGGGGGGTGTTATCTCTTTTGTCGAAAATCAGCCGTTTTTGCTCGAACATTAAATGCCTCCAAATGGTATTTAATTAACTTCCCGGGGTGAAGAAACCCTTTTTGAGAACTCAGAGTGAGTAAATTGGCCATTTTCATGCACTTTTAACCATTCCATAAATCTTGTGTTTTGGGCCCCTGGAAGCATGAAAATCACTTTAAACATGCTAATTTTAGCTCTAACACTGATGATCCACCTACAAATGTGAACTGACGTTCAAAAATAAAACATTTGAAAACGGACCATTTTCCACATTTCTGAAGCATGACGTAATGGGGGGGTGTTATCTCTTTTGTCGAAAATCTGCAGTTTTTGCTCGAACATTAAATGCCTCCAAATGGTATTTAATTAACTTCCCGGGGTGAAGAAACCCTTTTTGAGAACTCAGAGTGAGTAAATTGGCCATTTTCATGCACTTTTAACCATTCTATAAATCTTGTGTTTTGGGCCCCTGGAAGCATGAAAATCACTTTAAACATGCTAATTTTAGCTCTAACACTCATGATCCACCTACAAATGTGAACTGACGTTCAAAAATAAAACATTTGAAAACGGACCATTTTCCACATTTCTGAAGCATGACGTAATGGGGGGGTGTTATCTCTTTTGTCGAAAATCAGCCGTTTTTGCTCGAACATTAAATGCCTCCAAATGGTATTTATTTTACTTCCCGAGCCCCTGGAAGCATGAAAATCACTTTAAACATGCTAATTTTAGCTCTAACACTGATGATCCACCTACAAATGTGAACTGACGTTCAAAAATAAAACATTTGAAAACGGACCATTTTCCACATTTCTGAAGCATGACGTAATGGGGGGGTGTTATCTCTTTTGTCGGAAATTAGCCGTTTTTGCTCGAACATTAAATGCCTCCAAATGGTATTTATTTCACTTCCCGAGCCCCTGGAAGCATGAAAATCACTTTAAACATGCTAATTTTAGCTCTAACACTGATGATCCACCTACAAATGTGAACTGACGTTCAAAAATAAAACATTTGAAAACGGACCATTTTCCACATTTCTGAAGCATGACGTAATGGGGGGGTGTTATCTCTTTTGTCGAAAATCAGCCGTTTTTGCTCGAACATTAAATGCCTCCAAATGGTATTTAATAAACTTCCCGAGCCCCTGGAAGCATGAAAATCACTTTAAACATGCTAATTTTAGCTCTAACACTGATGATCCACCTACAAATGTGAACTGACGTTCAAAAATAAAACATTTGAAAAAGGACCATTTTCCACATTTCTGAAGCATGACGTAATGGGGGGGTGTTATCTCTTTTGTCGAAAATCAGCCGTTTTTGCTCGAACATTAAATGCCTCCAAATGGTATTTAATTAACTTCCCGAGCCCCTGGAAGCATGAAAATCACTTTAAACATGCTAATTTTAGCTCTAACACTGATGATCCACCTACAAATGTGAACTGACGTTCAAAAATAAAACATTTGAAAACGGACCATTTTCCACATTTCTGAAGCATGACGTAATGGGGGGGTGTTATCTCTTTTGTCGAAAATCAGCCGTTTTTGCTCGAACATTAAATGCCTCCAAATGGTATTTAATTAACTTCCCGAGCCCCTGGAAGCATGAAAATCACTTTAAACATGCAAATTTTAGCTCTAACACTGATGATCCACCTACAAATGTGAACTGACGTTCAAAAATAAAACATTTGAAAATGGACCATTTTCCACATTTCTGAAGCATGACGTAATGGGTGGGTGTTATCTCTTTTGTCGAAAATCAGCCGTTTTTGCTCGAACATTAAATGCCTCCAAATGGTATTTAATTAACTTCCCGAGCCCCTGGAAGCATGAAAATCACTTTAAACATGCTAATTTTAGCTCTAACACTGATGATCCACCTACAAATGTGAACTGACGTTCAAAAATAAAACATTTGAAAAAGGACCATTTTCCACATTTCTGAAGCATGACGTAAAGGGGGGGTGTTATCTCTTTTGTCGAAAATCAGCCGTTTTTGCTCGAACATTAAATGCCTCCAAATGGTATTTATTTCACTTCCCGGGGTGAAGAAACCCTTTTTGAGAACTCAGAGTGAGTAAATTGGCCATTTTCATGCACTTTTAACCATTCCATAAATCTTGTGTTTTGGGCCCCTGGAAGCATGAAAATAACTTTAAACATGCTAATTTTAGCTCTAACACTGATGATCCACCTACAAATGTGAACTGACGTTCAAAAATAAAACATTTGAAAACGGACCATTTTCCACATTTCTGAAGCATGACGTAATGGGGGGGTGTTATCTCTTTTGTCGAAAATCAGCCGTTTTTGCTCGAACATTAAATGCCTCCAAATGGTATTTAATCAACTTCCCGGGGTGAAGAAACCCTTTTTGAGAACTCAGAGTGAGTAAATTGGCCATTTTCATGCACTTTTAACCATTCCATAAATCTTGTGTTTTGGGCCCCTGGAAGCATGAAAATCACTTTAAACATGCTAATTTTAGCTCTAACACTGATGATCCACCTACAAATGTGAACTGACGTTCAAAAATAAAACATTTGAAAACGGACCATTTTCCACATTTCTGAAGCATGACGTAATGGGGGGGTGTTATCTCTTTTGTCGAAAATCAGCCGTTTTTGCTCGAACATTAAATGCCTCCAAATGGTATTTAATTAACTTCCCGGGGTGAAGAAACCCTTTTTGAGAACTCAGAGTGAGTAAATTGGCCATTTTCATGCACTTTTAACCATTCCATAAATCTTGTGTTTTGGGCCCCTGGAAGCATGAAAATCACTTTAAACATGCTAATTTTAGCTCTAACACTGATGATCCACCTACAAATGTGAACTGACGTTCAAAAATAAAACATTTGAAAACGGACCATTTTCCACATTTCTGAAGCATGACGTAATGGGGGGGTGTTATCTCTTTTGTCGAAAATCTGCCGTTTTTGCTCGAACATTAAATGCCTCCAAATGGTATTTAATTAACTTCCCGGGGTGAAGAAACCCTTTTTGAGAACTCAGAGTGAGTAAATTGGCCATTTTCATGCACTTTTAACCATTCCATAAATCTTGTGTTTTGGGCCCCTGGAAGCATGAAAATCACTTTAAACATGCTAATTTTAGCTCTAACACTCATGATCCACCTACAAATGTGAACTGACGTTCAAAAATAAAACATTTGAAAACGGACCATTTTCCACATTTCTGAAGCATGACGTAATGGGGGGGTGTTATCTCTTTTGTCGAAAATCAGCCGTTTTTGCTCGAACAATAAATGCCTCCAAATGGTATTTATTTCACTTCCCGAGCCCCTGGAAGCATGAAAATCACTTTAAACATGCTAATTTTAGCTCTAACACTGATGATCCACCTACAAATGTGAACTGACGTTCAAAAATAAAACATTTGAAAACGGACCATTTTCCACATTTCTGAAGCATGACGTAATGGGGGGGTGTTATCTCTTTTGTCGAAAATCAGCCGTTTTTGCTCGAACATTAAATGCCTCCAAATGGTATTTATTTCACTTCCCGAGCCCCTGGAAGCATGAAAATCACTTTAAACATGCTAATTTTAGCTCTAACACTGATGATCCACCTACAAATGTGAACTGACGTTCAAAAATAAAACATTTTAAAACGGACCATTTTCCACATTTCTGAAGCATGACGTAATGGGGGGGTGTTATCTCTTTTGTCGAAAATCAGCCGTTTTTGCTCGAACATTAAATGCCTCCAAATGGTATTTAATTAACTTCCCGAGCCCCTGGAAGCATGAAAATCACTTTAAACATGCTAATTTTAGCTCTAACACTGATGATCCACCTACAAATGTGAACTGACGTTCAAAAATAAAACATTTGAAAAAGGACCATTTTCCACATTTCTGAAGCATGACGTAATGGGGGGGTGTTATCTCTTTTGTCGAAAATCAGCCGTTTTTGCTCGAACATTAAATGCCTCCAAATGGTATTTAATTAACTTCCCGAGCCCCTGGAAGCATGAAAATCACTTTAAACATGCTAATTTTAGCTCTAACACTGATGATCCACCTACAAATGTGAACTGACGTTCAAAAATAAAACATTTGAAAACGGACCATTTTCCACATTTCTGAAGCATGACGTAATGGGGGGGTGTTATCTCTTTTGTCGAAAATCAGCCGTTTTTGCTCGAACATTAAATGCCTCCAAATGGTATTTAATTAACTTCCCGAGCCCCTGGAAGCATGAAAATCACTTTAAACATGCAAATTTTAGCTCTAACACTGATGATCCACCTACAAATGTGAACTGACGTTCAAAAATAAAACATTTGAAAATGGACCATTTTCCACATTTCTGAAGCATGACGTAATGGGGGGGTGTTATCTCTTTGGTCGAAAATCAGCCGTTTTTGCTCGAACATTAAATGCCTCCAAATGGTATTTATTTCACTTCCCGAGCCCCTGGAAGCATGAAAATCACTTTAAACATGCTAATTTTAGCTCTAACACTGATGATCCACCTACAAATGTGAACTGACGTTCAAAAATAAAACATTTGAAAACGGACCATTTTCCACATTTCTGAAGCATGACGTAATGGGGGGGTGTTATCTCTTTTGTCGAAAATCAGCCGTTTTTGCTCGAACATTAAATGCCTCCAAATGGTATTTATTTCACTTCCCGAGCCCCTGGAAGCATGAAAATCACTTTAAACATGCTAATTTTAGCTCTAACACTGATGATCCACCTACAAATGTGAACTGACGTTCAAAAAGAAAACATTTGAAAACGGACCATTTTCCACATTTCTGAAGCATGAAGTAATGGGGGGGTGTTATCTCTTTTGTCGAAAATCAGCCGTTTTTGCTCGAACATTAAATGCCTCCAAATGGTATTTAATTAACTTCCCGGGGTGATGAAACCCTTTTTGAGAACTCAGAGTGAGTAAATTGGCCATTTTCATGCACTTTTAACCATTCCATAAATCTTGTGTTTTGGGCCCCTGGAAGCATGAAAATAACTTTAAACATGCTAATTTTAGCTCTAACACTGATGATCCACCTACAAATGTGAACTGACGTTCAAAAATAAAACATTTGAAAACGGACCATTTTCCACATTTCTGAAGCATGACGTAATGGGGGGTGTTATCTCTTTTGTCGAAAATCAGCCGTTTTTGCTCGAACATTAAATGCCTCCAAATGGTATTTAATTAACTTCCCGGGGTGAAGAAACCCTTTTTGAGAACTCAGAGTGAGTAAATTGGCCATTTTCATGCACTTTTAACCATTCCATAAATCTTGTGTTTTGGGCCCCTGGAAGCATGAAAATCACTTTAACCATGCTAATTTTAGCTCTAACACTGATGATCCACCTACAAATGTGAACTGACGTTCAAAAATAAAACATTTGAAAACGGACCATTTTCCACATTTCTGAAGCATGACGTAATGGGGGGGTGTTATCTCTTTTGTCAAAAATCAGCCGTTTTTGCTCGAACATTAAATGCCTCCAAATGGTATTTAATTAACTTCCCGAGCCCCTGGAAGCATGAAAATCACTTTAAACATGCTAATTTTAGCTCTAACACTGATGATCCACCTACAAATGTGAACTGACGTTCAAAAATAAAACATTTGAAAACGGACCATTTTCCACATTTCTGAAGCATGACGTAATGGGGGGGGTGTTATCTCTTTTGTCGAAAATCAGCCGTTTTTGCTCGAACATTAAATGCCTCCAAATGGTATTTATTTCACTTCCCGAGCCCCTGGAAGCATGAAAATCACTTTAAACATGCTAATTTTAGCTCTAACACTGATGATCCACCTACAAATGTGAACTGACGTTCAAAAATAAAACATTTGAAAACGGACCATTTTCCACATTTCTGAAGCATGACGTAATGGGGGGGTGTTATCTCTTTTGTCAAAAATCAGCCGTTTTTGCTCGAACATTAAATGCCTCCAAATGGTATTTAATTAACTTCCCGGGGTGAAGAAACCCTTTTTGAGAACTCAGAGTGAGTAAATTGGCCATTTTCATGCACTTTTAACCATTCCATAAATCTTGTGTTTTGGGCCCCTGGAAGCATGAAAATCACTTTAAACATGCTAACTTTAGCTCTAACACTGATGATCCACCTACAAATGTGAACTGACGTTCAAAAATAAAACATTTGAAAACGGACCATTTTCCACATTTCTGAAGCATGACGTAATGGGGTGATGTTATCTCTATTGTCGAAAATCAGCCGTTTTTGCTCGAACATTAAATGCCTCCAAATGGTGTTTAATTAACTTCCCGAGCCCCTGGAAGCATGAAAATCACTTTAAACATGCAAATTTTAGCTCTAACACTGATGATCCACCTACAAATGTGAACTGACGTTCAAAGATAAAACATTTGAAAACGGACCATTTTCCACATTTCTGAAGCATGACGTAATGGGGGGGTGTTATCTCTTTTGTCGAAAATCAGCCGTTTTTGCTCGAACATTAAATGCCTCCAAATGGTATTTATTTCACTTCCCGAGCCCCTGGAAGCATGAAAATCACTTTAAACATGCTAATTTTAGCTCTAACACTGATGATCCACCTACAAATGTGAACTGACGTTCAAAAATAAAACATTTGAAAACGGACCATTTTCCACATTTCTGAAGCATGACGTAATGGGGGGGTGTTATCTCTTTTGTCGAAAATCAGCCGTTTTTGCTCGAACATTAAATGCCTCCAAATGGTATTTATTTCACTTCCCGAGCCCCTGGAAGCATGAAAATCACTTTAAACATGCTAATTTTAGCTCTAACACTGATGATCCACCTACAAATGTGAACTGACGTTCAAAAATAAAACATTTGAAAACGGACCATTTTCCACATTTCTGAAGCATGACGTAATGGGGGGGTGTTATCTCTTTTGTCGAAAATCAGCCGTTTTTGCTCGAACATTAAATGCCTCCAAATGGTATTTAATTAACTTCCCGGGGTGAAGAAACCCTTTTTGAGAACTCAGAGTGAGTAAATTGGCCATTTTCATGCACTTTTAACCATTCCATAAATCTTGTGTTTTGGGCCCCTGGAAGCATGAAAATCACTTTAAACATGCTAATTTTAGCTCTAACACTGATGATCCACCTACAAATGTGAACTGACGTTCAAAAATAAAACATTTGAAAACGGACCATTTTCCACATTTCTGAAGCATGACGTAATGGGGGGGTGTTATCTCTTTTGTCGAAAATCAGCCGTTTTTGCTCGAACATTAACAGCCTGATTCATGACCGGGCCGTTTTGCGAGGCTCAAATAGCGAATCATAAGGAATCGCTATTTGAGACTCGCAAAACGGTAATCATGTAGGAATCGCAATATTAATTGCGATTCCCACTGATTCCTTATTTGCGATTAGCTAATTGCTAATCGCAAATAAGGAATAACTCCCCATGCATTCCTATGGGCCAAAAGGCCCATAGGAATGCATGGGGAGTATTCCTTATTTGCGATTAGCAATTTGCTACTCGCAAATAAGATAGCGATTTAAAGGGTGCCAGGGGTGTCCAAAGGACACCCTGTAGCACCCCTTAAATGCAAATTGAAACAGGTGTTGTGCACACACATGTCCAAAGGACATGTGTGTGTGCAACATGCAACTTAGAAAAATGCTTTTAAAAGCATTTTTCTAAGTTGTTGCTATTTACCGAGAGGTCTGACCTCTCGGTAAATAGCGGCCCAAAATTGCATTTTCGCAATTTTCAAATGCTTCATGAATTGCATTTAAGGAATCTCAAATAGAGATTCCTTAAATGTAATTCCTCGCAATTTAGCGATTTAGCAATTACCGATTTTTGCATTTGGGATGCTGAATCCCAAATGCAAAAACCGCACTCGCAAAGGGCCGGATTCTCAGAATCCGGCCCTTTGCGAGCCGATTTAGCCTTCATGAATAAGGCTGTAAATGCCTCCAAATGGTATTTAATTAACTTCCCGGGGTGAAGAAACCCTTTTTGAGAACTCAGAGTGAGTAAATTGGCCATTTTCATGCACTTTTAACCATTCCATAAATCTTGTGTTTTGGGCCCCTGGAAGCATGAAAATCACTTTAAACATGCTAATTTTAGCTCTAACACTGATGATCCACCTACAAATGTGAACTGACGTTCAAAAATAAAACATTTGAAAACGGACCATTTTCCACATTTCTGAAGCATGACGTAATGGGGGGGTGTTATCTCTTTTGTCGAAAATCAGCCGTTTTTGCTCGAACATTAAATGCCTCCAAATCGTATTTAATTAACTTCCCGAGCCCCTGGAAGCATGAAAATCACTTTAAACATGCTAATTTTAGCTCTAACACTGATGATCCACCTACAAATGTGAACTGACGTTCAAAAATAAAACATTTGAAAACGGACCATTTTCCACATTTCTGAAGCATGACGTAATGGGGGGGTGTTATCTCTTTTGTCGAAAATCAGCCGTTTTTCCTCAAACATTAAATGCCTCCAAATGTTATTTAATTAACTTCCCGGGGTGAAGAAACCCTTTTTGAGAACTCAGAGTGAGTAAATTGGCCATTTTCATGCACTTTTAACTATTCCATAAATCTTGTGTTTTGGGCCCCTGGAAGCATGAAAATCACTTTAAACATGCTAATTTTAGCTCTAACACTCATGATCCACCTACAAATGTGAACTGACGTTCAAAAATAAAACATTTGAAAACGGACCATTTTCCACATTTCTGAAGCATGACGTAATGGGGGGTGTTATCTCTTTTGTCGAAAATCAGCCGTTTTTGCTCGAACATTAAATGCCTCCAAATGGTATTTATTACACTTCCCGAGCCCCTGGAAGCATGAAAATCACTTTAAACATGCTAATTTTAGCTCTAACACTGATGATCCACCTACAAATGTGAACTGACGTTCAAAAATAAAACATTTGAAAACGGACCATTTTCCACATTTCTGAAGCATGACGTAATGGGGGGGTGTTATCTCTTTTGTCGAAAATCAGCCGTTTTTGCTCGAACATTAAATGCCTCCAAATGGTATTTATTTCACTTCCCGAGCCCCTGGAAGCATGAAAATCACTTTAAACATGCTAATTTTAGCTCTAACACTGATGATCCACCTACAAATGTGAACTGACGTTCAAAAATAAAACATTTGAAAATGGACCATTTTCCACATTTCTGAAGCATGACGTAATGGGGGGGTGTTATCTCTTTTGTCGAAAATCAGCCGTTTTTGCTCGAACATTAAATGCCTCCAAATGGTATTTAATTAACTTCCCGAGCCCCTGGAAGCATGAAAATCACTTTAAACATGCTAATTTTAGCTCTAACACTGATGATCCACCTACAAATGTGAACTGACGTTCAAAAATAAAACATTTGAAAACGGACCATTTTCCACATTTCTGAAGCATGACGTAATGGGGGGGTGTTATCTCTTTTGTCGAAAATCTGCCGTTTTTGCTCGAACATTAAATGCCTCCAAATGGTATTTAATTAACTTCCCGGGGTGAAGAAACCCTTTTTGAGAACTCAGAGTGAGTAAATTGGCCATTTTCATGCACTTTTAACCATTCCATAAATCTTGTGTTTTGGGCCCCTGGAAGCATGAAAATCACTTTAAACATGCTAATTTTAGCTCTAACACTCATGATCCACCTACAAATGTGAACTGACGTTCAAAAATAAAACATTTGAAAACGGACCATTTTCCACATTTCTGAAGCATGACGTAATGGGGGGGTGTTATCTCTTTTGTCGAAAATCAGCCGTTTTTGCTCGAACATTAACAGCCTGATTCATGACCGGGCCGTTTTGCGAGGCTCAAATAGCGAATCATAAGGAATCGCTATTTGAGACTCGCAAAACGGTAATCATGTAGGAATCGCAATATTAATTGCGATTCCCACTGATTCCTTATTTGCGATTAGCTAATTGCTAATCGCAAATAAGGAATAACTCCCCATGCATTCCTATGGGCCAAAAGGCCCATAGGAATGCATGGGGAGTATTCCTTATTTGCGATTAGCAATTTGCTACTCGCAAATAAGATAGCGATTTAAAGGGTGCCAGGGGTGTCCAAAGGACACCCTGTAGCACCCCTTAAATGCAAATTGAAACAGGTGTTGTGCACACACATGTCCAAAGGACATGTGTGTGTGCAACATGCAACTTAGAAAAATGCTTTTAAAAGCATTTTTCTAAGTTGTTGCTATTTACCGAGAGGTCTGACCTCTCGGTAAATAGCGGCCCAAAATTGCATTTTCGCAATTTTCAAATGCTTCATGAATTGCATTTAAGGAATCTCAAATAGAGATTCCTTAAATGTAATTCCTCGCAATTTAGCGATTTAGCAATTACCGATTTTTGCATTTGGGATGCTGAATCCCAAATGCAAAAACCGCACTCGCAAAGGGCCGGATTCTCAGAATCCGGCCCTTTGCGAGCCGATTTAGCCTTCATGAATAAGGCTGTAAATGCCTCCAAATGGTATTTAATTAACTTCCCGGGGTGAAGAAACCCTTTTTGAGAACTCAGAGTGAGTAAATTGGCCATTTTCATGCACTTTTAACCATTCCATAAATCTTGTGTTTTGGGCCCCTGGAAGCATGAAAATCACTTTAAACATGCTAATTTTAGCTCTAACACTGATGATCCACCTACAAATGTGAACTGACGTTCAAAAATAAAACATTTGAAAACGGACCATTTTCCACATTTCTGAAGCATGACGTAATGGGGGGGTGTTATCTCTTTTGTCGAAAATCAGCCGTTTTTGCTCGAACATTAAATGCCTCCAAATGGTATTTAATTAACTTCCCGAGCCCCTGGAAGCATGAAAATCACTTTAAACATGCTAATTTTAGCTCTAACACTGATGATCCACCTACAAATGTGAACTGACGTTCAAAAATAAAACATTTGAAAACGGACCATTTTCCACATTTCTGAAGCATGACGTAATGGGGGGGTGTTATCTCTTTTGTCGAAAATCAGCCGTTTTTCCTCAAACATTAAATGCCTCCAAATGTTATTTAATTAACTTCCCGGGGTGAAGAAACCCTTTTTGAGAACTCAGAGTGAGTAAATTGGCCATTTTCATGCACTTTTAACCATTCCATAAATCTTGTGTTTTGGGCCCCTGGAAGCATGAAAATCACTTTAAACATGCTAATTTTAGCTCTAACACTCATGATCCACCTACAAATGTGAACTGACGTTCAAAAATAAAACATTTGAAAACGGACCATTTTCCACATTTCTGAAGCATGACGTAATGGGGGGGTGTTATCTCTTTTGTCGAAAATCAGCCGTTTTTGCTCGAACATTAAATGCCTCCAAATGGTATTTATTTCACTTCCCGAGCCCCTGGAAGCATGAAAATCACTTTAAACATGCTAATTTTAGCTCTAACACTGATGATCCACCTACAAATGTGAACTGACGTTCAAAAATAAAACATTTGAAAATGGACCATTTTCCACATTTCTGAAGCATGACGTAATGGGGGGGTGTTATCTCTTTTGTCGAAAATCAGCCGTTTTTGCTCGAACATTAAATGCCTCCAAATGGTATTTAATTAACTTCCCGAGCCCCTGGAAGCATGAAAATCACTTTAAACATGCTAATTTTAGCTCTAACACTGATGATCCACCTACAAATGTGAACTGACGTTCAAAAATAAAACATTTGAAAACGGACCATTTTCCACATTTCTGAAGCATGACGTAATGGGGGGGTGTTATCTCTTTTGTCGAAAATCTGCCGTTTTTGCTCGAACATTAAATGCCTCCAAATGGTATTTAATTAACTTCCCGGGGTGAAGAAACCCTTTTTGAGAACTCAGAGTGAGTAAATTGGCCATTTTCATGCACTTTTAACCATTCCATAAATCTTGTGTTTTGGGCCCCTGGAAGCATGAAAATCACTTTAAACATGCTAATTTTAGCTCTAACACTCATGATCCACCTACAAATGTGAACTGACGTTCAAAAATAAAACATTTGAAAACGGACCATTTTCCACATTTCTGAAGCATGACGTAATGGGGGGGTGTTATCTCTTTTGTCGAAAATCAGCCGTTTTTGCTCGAACATTAAATGCCTCCAAATGGTATTTAATCAACTTCCCGGGGTGAAGAAACCCTTTTTGAGAACTCAGAGTGAGTAAATTGGCCATTTTCATGCACTTTTAACCATTCCATAAATCTTGTGTTTTGGGCACCTGGAAGCATGAAAATCACTTTAAACATGCTAATTTTAGCTCTAACACTGATGATCCACCTACAAATGTGAACTGACGTTCAAAAATAAAACATTTGAAAACGGACCATTTTCCACATTTCTGAAGCATGACGTAATGGGGGGGTGTTATCTCTTTTGTCGAAAATCAGCCGTTTTTGCTCGAACATTAAATGCCTCCAAATGGTATTTAATTAACTTCCCGGGGTGAAGAAACCCTTTTTGAGAACTCAGAGTGAGTAAATTGGCCATTTTCATGCACTTTTAACCATTCCATAAATCTTGTGTTTTGGGCCCCTGGAAGCATGAAAATCACTTTAAACATGCTAATTTTAGCTCTAACACTGATGATCCACCTACAAATGTGAACTGACGTTCAAAAATAAAACATTTGAAAACGGACCATTTTCCACATTTCTGAAGCATGACGTAATGGGGGGGTGTTATCTCTTTTGTCGAAAATCTGCCGTTTTTGCTCGAACATTAAATGCCTCCAAATGGTATTTAATTAACTTCCCGGGGTGAAGAAACACTTTTTGAGAACTCAGAGTGAGTAAATTGGCCATTTTCATGCACTTTTAACCATTCCATAAATCTTGTGTTTTGGGCCCCTGGAAGCATGAAAATCACTTTAAACATGCTAATTTTAGCTCTAACACTCATGATCCACCTACAAATGTGAACTGACGTTCAAAAATAAAACATTTGAAAACGGACCATTTTCCACATTTCTGAAGCATGACGTAATGGGGGGGTGTTATCTCTTTTGTCGAAAATCAGCCGTTTTTGCTCGAACATTAAATGCCTCCAAATGGTATTTATTTCACTTCCCGAGCCCCTGGAAGCATGAAAATCACTTTAAACATGCTAATTTTAGCTCTAACACTGATGATCCACCTACAAATGTGAACTGACGTTCAAAAATAAAACATTTGAAAACGGACCATTTTCCACATTTCTGAAGCATGACGTAATGGGGGGGTGTTATTTCTTTTGTCGAAAATCAGCCGTTTTTGCTCGAACATTAAATGCCTCCAAATGGTATTTATTTCACTTCCCGAGCCCCTGGAAGCATGAAAATCACTTTAAACATGCTAATTTTAGCTCTAACACTGATGATCCACCTACAAATGTGAACTGACGTTCAAAAATAAAACATTTGAAAACGGACCATTTTCCACATTTCTGAAGCATGACGTAATGGGGGGGTGTTATCTCTTTTGTCGAAAATCAGCCGTTTTTGCTCGAACATTAAATGCCTCCAAATGGTATTTAATTAACTTCCCGAGCCCCTGGAAGCATGAAAATCACTTTAAACATGCTAATTTTAGCTCTAACACTGATGATCCACCTACAAATGTGAACTGACGTTCAAAAATAAAACATTTGAAAAAGGACCATTTTCCACATTTCTGAAGCATGACGTAATGGGGGGGTGTTATCTCTTTTGTCGAAAATCAGCCGTTTTTGCTCGAACATTAAATGCCTCCAAATGGTATTTAATTAACTTCCCGAGCCCCTGGAAGCATGAAAATCACTTTAAACATGCTAATTTTAGCTCTAACACTGATGATCCACCTACAAATGTGAACTGACGTTCAAAAAAAAAACATTTGAAAACGGACCATTTTCCACATTTCTGAAGCATGACGTAATGGGGGGGTGTTATCTCTTTTGTCGAAAATCAGCCGTTTTTGCTCGAACATTAAATGCCTCCAAATGGTATTTAATTAACTTCCCGAGCCCCTGGAAGCATGAAAATCACTTTAAACATGCAAATTTTAGCTCTAACACTGATGATCCACCTACAAATGTGAACTGACGTTCAAAAATAAAACATTTGAAAATGGACCATTTTCCACATTTCTGAAGCATGACGTAATGGGGGGGTGTTATCTCTTTGGTCGAAAATCAGCCGTTTTTGCTCGAACATTAAATGCCTCCAAATGGTATTTATTTCACTTCCCGAGCCCCTGGAAGCATGAAAATCACTTTAAACATGCTAATTTTAGCTCTAACACTGATGATCCACCTACAAATGTGAACTGACGTTCAAAAATAAAACATTTGAAAACGGACCATTTTCCACATTTCTGAAGCATGACGTAATGGGGGGGTGTTATCTCTTTTGTCGAAAATCAGCCGTTTTTGCTCGAACATTAAATGCCTCCAAATGGTATTTATTTCACTTCCCGAGCCCCTGGAAGCATGAAAATCACTTTAAACATGCTAATTTTAGCTCTAACACTGATGATCCACCTACAAATGTGAACTGACGTTCAAAAATAAAACATTTGAAAACGGACCATTTTCCACATTTCTGAAGCATGACGTAATGGGGGGGTGTTATCTCTTTTGTCGAAAATCAGCCGTTTTTGCTCGAACATTAAATGCCTCCAAATGGTATTTAATTAACTTCCCGGGGTGAAGAAACCCTTTTTGAGAACTCAGAGTGAGTAAATTGGCCATTTTCATGCACTTTTAACCATTCCATAAATCTTGTGTTTTGGGCCCCTGGAAGCATGAAAATAACTTTAAACATGCTAATTTTAGCTCTAACACTGATGATCCACCTACAAATGTGAACTGACATTCAAAAATAAAACATTTGAAAACGGACCATTTTCCACATTTCTGAAGCATGACGTAATGGGGGGTGTTATCTCTTTTGTCGAAAATCAGCCGTTTTTGCTCGAACATTAAATGCCTCCAAATGGTATTTAATTAACTTCCCGGGGTGAAGAAACCCTTTTTGAGAACTCAGAGTGAGTAAATTGGCCATTTTCATGCACTTTTAACCATTCCATAAATCTTGTGTTTTGGGCCCCTGGAAGCATGAAAATCACTTTAACCATGCTAATTTTAGCTCTAACACTGATGATCCACCTACAAATGTGAACTGACGTTCAAAAATAAAACATTTGAAAACTGACCATTTTCCACATTTCTGAAGCATGACGTAATGGGGGGGTGTTATCTCTTTTGTCAAAAATCAGCCGTTTTTGCTCGAACATTAAATGCCTCCAAATGGTATTTAATTAACTTCCCGAGCCCCTGGAAGCATGAAAATCACTTTAAACATGCTAATTTTAGCTCTAACACTGATGATCCACCTACAAATGTGAACTGACGTTCAAAAATAAAACATTTGAAAACGGACCATTTTCCACATTTCTGAAGCATGACGTAATGGGGGGTGTTATCTCTTTTGTCGAAAATCAGCCGTTTTTGCTCGAACATTAAATGCCTCCAAATGGTATTTATTTCACTTCCCGAGCCCCTGGAAGCATGAAAATCACTTTAAACATGCTAATTTTAGCTCTAACACTGATGATCCACCTACAAATGTGAACTGACGTTCAAAAATAAAACATTTGAAAACGGACCATTTTCCACATTTCTGAAGCATGACGTAATGGGGGGGTGTTATCTCTTTTGTCAAAAATCAGCCGTTTTTGCTCGAACATTAAATGCCTCCAAATGGTATTTAATTAACTTCCCGGGGTGAAGAAACCCTTTTTGAGAACTCAGAGTGAGTAAATTGGCCATTTTCATGCACTTTTAACCATTCCATAAATCTTGTGTTTTGGGCCCCTGGAAGCATGAAAATCACTTTAAACATGCTAACTTTAGCTCTAACACTGATGATCCACCTACAAATGTGAACTGACGTTCAAAAATAAAACATTTGAAAACGGACCATTTTCCACATTTCTGAAGCATGACGTAATGGGGTGATGTTATCTCTATTGTCGAAAATCAGCCGTTTTTGCTCGAACATTAAATGCCTCCAAATGGTATTTAATTAACTTCCCGAGCCCCTGGAAGCATGAAAATCACTTTAAACATGCAAATTTTAGCTCTAACACTGATGATCCACCTACAAATGTGAACTGACGTTCAAAAATAAAACATTTGAAAACGGACCATTTTCCACATTTCTGAAGCATGACGTAATGGGGGGGTGTTATCTCTTTTGTCGAAAATCAGCCGTTTTTGCTCGAACATTAAATGCCTCCAAATGGTATTTATTTCACTTCCCGAGCCCCTGGAAGCATGAAAATCACTTTAAACATGCTAATTTTAGCTCTAACACTGATGATCCACCTACAAATGTGAACTGACGTTCAAAAATAAAACATTTGAAAACGGACCATTTTCCACATTTCTGAAGCATGACGTAATGGGGGGGTGTTATCTCTTTTGTCGAAAATCAGCCGTTTTTGCTCGAACATTAAATGCCTCCAAATGGTATTTATTTCACTTCCCGAGCCCCTGGAAGCATGAAAATCACTTTAAACATGCTAATTTTAGCTCTAACACTGATGATCCACCTACAAATGTGAACTGACGTTCAAAAATAAAACATTTGAAAACGGACCATTTTCCACATTTCTGAAGCATGACGTAATGGGGGGGTGTTATCTCTTTTGTCGAAAATCAGCCGTTTTTGCTCGAACATTAAATGCCTCCAAATGGTATTTAATTAACTTCCCAGGGTGAAGAAACCCTTTTTGAGAACTCAGAGTGAGTAAATTGGCCATTTTCATGCACTTTTAACCATTCCATAAATCTTGTGTTTTGGGCCCCTGGAAGCATGAAAATCACTTTAAACATGCTAATTTTAGCTCTAACACTGATGATCCACCTACAAATGTGAACTGACGTTCAAAAATAAAACATTTGAAAACGGACCATTTTCCACATTTCTGAAGCATGACGTAATGGGGGGGTGTTATCTCTTTTGTCGAAAATCAGCCGTTTTTGCTCGAACATTAAATGCCT
The DNA here is from genome assembly GCF_964263255.1 of Lissotriton vulgaris. Taxonomy (NCBI): domain Eukaryota; kingdom Metazoa; phylum Chordata; class Amphibia; order Caudata; family Salamandridae; genus Lissotriton; species Lissotriton vulgaris. Next base: position 255,111 of record NW_028254811.1, read on the forward strand.
CCAAATGGTATTTAATTAACTTCCCGGGGTGAAGAAACCCTTTTTGAGAACTCAGAGTGAGTAAATTGGCCATTTTCATGCACTTTTAACCATTCCATAAATCTTGTGTTTTGGGCCCCTGGAAGCATGAAAATCACTTTAAACATGCTAATTTTAGCTCTAACACTGATGATCCACCTACAAATGTGAACTGACGTTCAAAAATAAAACATTTGAAAACGGACCATTTTCCACATTTCTGAAGCATGACGTAATGGGGGGGTGTTATCTCTTTTGTCGAAAATCAGCCGTTTTTGCTCGAACATTAAATGCCTCCAAATGGTATTTAATTAACTTCCCGAGCCCCTGGAAGCATGAAAATCACTTTAAACATGCTAATTTTAGCTCTAACACTGATGATCCACCTACAAATGTGAACTGACGTTCAAAAATAAAACATTTGAAAACGGACCATTTTCCACATTTCTGAAGCATGACGTAATGGGGGGGTGTTATCTCTTTTGTCGAAAATCAGCCGTTTTTCCTCAAACATTAAATGCCTCCAAATGTTATTTAAATTACTTCCCGGGGTGAAGAAACCCTTTTTGAGAACTCAGAGTGAGTAAATTGGCCATTTTCATGCACTTTTAACCATTCCATAAATCTTGTGTTTTGGGCCCCTGGAAGCATGAAAATCACTTTAAACATGCTAATTTTAGCTCTAACACTCATGATCCACCTACAAATGTGAACTGACGTTCAAAAATAAAACATTTGAAAACGGACCATTTTCCACATTTCTGAAGCATGACGTAATGGGGGGTGTTATCTCTTTTGTCGAAAATCAGCCGTTTTTGCTCGAACATTAAATGCCTCCAAATGGTATTTATTACACTTCCCGAGCCCCTGGAAGCATGAAAATCACTTTAAACATGCTAATTTTAGCTCTAACACTGATGATCCACCTACAAATGTGAACTGACGTTCAAAAATAAAACATTTGAAAATGGACCATTTTCCACATTTCTGAAGCATGACGTAATGGGGGGGTGTTATCTCTTTTGTCGAAAATCAGCCGTTTTTGCTCGAACATTAAATGCCTCCAAATGGTATTTATTTCACTTCCCGAGCCCCTGGAAGCATGAAAATCACTTTAAACATGCTAATTTTAGCTCTAACACTGATGATCCACCTACAAATGTGAACTGACGTTCAAAAATAAAACATTTGAAAATGGACCATTTTCCACATTTCTGAAGCATGACGTAATGGGGGGGTGTTATCTCTTTTGTCGAAAATCAGCCGTTTTTGCTCGAACATTAAATGCCTCCAAATGGTATTTAATTAACTTCCCGAGCCCCTGGAAGCATGAAAATCACTTTAAACATGCTAATTTTAGCTCTAACACTGATGATCCACCTACAAATGTGAACTGACGTTCAAAAATAAAACATTTGAAAAAGGACCATTTTCCACATTTCTGAAGCATGACGTAATGGGGGGGTGTTATCTCTTTTGTCGAAAATCAGCCGTTTTTGCTCGAACATTAAATGCCTCCAAATGGTATTTAATTAACTTCCCGGGGTGAAGAAACCCTTTTTGAGAACTCAGAGTGAGTAAATTGGCCATTTTCATGCACTTTTAACCATTCCATAAATCTTGTGTTTTGGGCCCCTGGAAGCATGAAAATAACTTTAAACATGCTAATTTTAGCTCTAACACTGATGATCCACCTACAAATGTGAACTGACGTTCAAAAATAAAACATTTGAAAACGGACCATTTTCCACATTTCTGAAGCATGACGTAATGGGGGGGTGTTATCTCTTTTGTCGAAAATCAGCCGTTTTTGCTCGAACATTAAATGCCTCCAAATGGTATTTAATTAACTTCCCGAGCCCCTGGAAGCATGAAAATCACTTTAAACATGCAAATTTTAGCTCTAACACTGATGATCCACCTACAAATGTGAACTGACGTTCAAAAATAAAACATTTGAAAACGGACCATTTTCCACATTTCTGAAGCATGACGTAATGGGGGGGTGTTATCTCTTTTGTCGAAAATCAGCCGTTTTTGCTCGAACATTAAATGCCTCCAAATGGTATTTATTTCACTTCCCGAGCCCCTGGAAGCATGAAAATCACTTTAAACATGCTAATTTTAGCTCTAACACTGATGATCCACCTACAAATGTGAACTGACGTTCAAAAATAAAACATTTGAAAACGGACCATTTTCCACATTTCTGAAGCATGACGTAATGGGGGGGTGTTATCTCTTTTGTCGAAAATCAGCCGTTTTTGCTCGAACATTAAATGCCTCCAAATGGTATTTATTTCACTTCCCGAGCCCCTGGAAGCATGAAAATCACTTTAAACATGCTAATTTTAGCTCTAACACTGATGATCCACCTACAAATGTGAACTGACGTTCAAAAATAAAACATTTGAAAACGGACCATTTTCCACATTTCTGAAGCATGACGTAATGGGGGGGTGTTATCTCTTTTGTCGAAAATCAGCCGTTTTTGCTCGAACATTAAATGCCTCCAAATGGTATTTAATTAACTTCCCGAGCCCCTGGAAGCATGAAAATCACTTTAAACATGCAAATTTTAGCTCTAACACTGATGATCCACCTACAAATGTGAACTGACGTTCAAAAATAAAACATTTGAAAACGGACCATTTTCCACATTTCTGAAGCATGACGTAATGGGGGGGTGTTATCTCTTTTGTCGAAAATCAGCCGTTTTTGCTCGAACATTAAATGCCTCCAAATGGTATTTATTTCACTTCCCGAGCCCCTGGAAGCATGAAAATCACTTTAAACATGCTAATTTTAGCTCTAACACTGATGATCCACCTACAAATGTGAACTGACGTTCAAAAATAAAACATTTGAAAACGGACCATTTTCCACATTTCTGAAGCATGACGTAATGGGGGGGTGTTATCTCTTTTGTCGAAAATCAGCCGTTTTTGCTCGAACATTAAATGCCTCCAAATGGTATTTAATTAACTTCCCAGGGTGAAGAAACCCTTTTTGAGAACTCAGAGTGAGTAAATTGGCCATTTTCATGCACTTTTAACCATTCCATAAATCTTGTGTTTTGGGCCCCTGGAAGCATGAAAATCACTTTAAACATGCTAATTTTAGCTCTAACACTGATGATCCACCTACAAATGTGAACTGACGTTCAAAAATAAAACATTTGAAAACGGACCATTTTCCACATTTCTGAAGCATGACGTAATGGGGGGGTGTTATCTCTTTTGTCGAAAATCAGCCGTTTTTGCTCGAACATTAAATGCCTCCAAATGGTATTTAATTAACTTCCCGGGGTGAAGAAACCCTTTTTGAGAACTCAGAGTGAGTAAATTGGCCATTTTCATGCACTTTTAACCATTCCATAAATCTTGTGTTTTGGGCCCCTGGAAGCATGAAAATCACTTTAAACATGCTAATTTTAGCTCTAACACTGATGATCCACCTACAAATGTGAACTGACGTTCAAAAATAAAACATTTGAAAACGGACCATTTTCCACATTTCTGAAGCATGACGTAATGGGGGGGTGTTATCTCTTTTGTCGAAAATCAGCCGTTTTTGCTCGAACATTAAATGCCTCCAAATGGTATTTAATTAACTTCCCGAGCCCCTGGAAGCATGAAAATCACTTTAAACATGCTAATTTTAGCTCTAACACTGATGATCCACCTACAAATGTGAACTGACGTTCAAAAATAAAACATTTGAAAACGGACCATTTTCCACATTTCTGAAGCATGACGTAATGGGGGGGTGTTATCTCTTTTGTCGAAAATCAGCCGTTTTTCCTCAAACATTAAATGCCTCCAAATGTTATTTAAATTACTTCCCGGGGTGAAGAAACCCTTTTTGAGAACTCAGAGTGAGTAAATTGGCCATTTTCATGCACTTTTAACCATTCCATAAATCTTGTGTTTTGGGCCCCTGGAAGCATGAAAATCACTTTAAACATGCTAATTTTAGCTCTAACACTCATGATCCACCTACAAATGTGAACTGACGTTCAAAAATAAAACATTTGAAAACGGACCATTTTCCACATTTCTGAAGCATGACGTAATGGGGGGTGTTATCTCTTTTGTCGAAAATCAGCTGTTTTTGCTCGAACATTAAATGCCTCCAAATGGTATTTATTACACTTCCCGAGCCCCTGGAAGCATGAAAATCACTTTAAACATGCTAATTTTAGCTCTAACACTGATGATCCACCTACAAATGTGAACTGACGTTCAAAAATAAAACATTTGAAAACGGACCATTTTCCACATTTCTGAAGCATGACGTAATGGGGGGGTGTTATCTCTTTTGTCGAAAATCAGCCGTTTTTGCTCGAACATTAAATGCCTCCAAATGGTATTTATTTCACTTCCCGAGCCCCTGGAAGCATGAAAATCACTTTAAACATGCTAATTTTAGCTCTAACACTGATGATCCACCTACAAATGTGAACTGACGTTCAAAAATAAAACATTTGAAAATGGACCATTTTCCACATTTCTGAAGCATGACGTAATGGGGGGGTGTTATCTCTTTTGTCGAAAATCAGCCGTTTTTGCTCGAACATTAAATGCCTCCAAATGGTATTTAATTAACTTCCCGAGCCCCTGGAAGCATGAAAATCACTTTAAACATGCTAATTTTAGCTCTAACACTGATGATCCACCTACAAATGTGAACTGACGTTCAAAAATAAAACATTTGAAAAAGGACCATTTTCCACATTTCTGAAGCATGACGTAATGGGGGGGTGTTATCTCTTTTGTCGAAAATCAGCCGTTTTTGCTCGAACATTAAATGCCTCCAAATGGTATTTAATTAACTTCCCGGGGTGAAGAAACCCTTTTTGAGAACTCAGAGTGAGTAAATTGGCCATTTTCATGCACTTTTAACCATTCCATAAATCTTGTGTTTTGGGCCCCTGGAAGCATGAAAATAACTTTAAACATGTTAATTTTAGCTCTAACACTGATGATCCACCTACAAATGTGAACTGACGTTCAAAAATAAAACATTTGAAAACGGACCATTTTCCACATTTCTGAAGCATGACGTAATGGGGGGGTGTTATCTCTTTTGTCGAAAATCAGCCGTTTTTGCTCGAACATTAAATGCCTCCAAATGGTATTTAATTAACTTCCCGGGGTGAAGAAACCCTTTTTGAGAACTCAGAGTGAGTAAATTGGCCATTTTCATGCACTTTTAACCATTCCATAAATCTTGTGTTTTGGGCCCCTGGAAGCATGAAAATCACTTTAAACATGCTAATTTTAGCTCTAACACTGATGATCCACCTACAAATGTGAACTGACGTTCAAAAATAAAACATTTGAAAACGGACCATTTTCCACATTTCTGAAGCATGACGTAATGGGGGGGTGTTATCTCTTTTGTCGAAAATCAGCCGTTTTTGCTCGAACATTAAATGCCTCCAAATGGTATTTAATTAACTTCCCGGGGTGAAGAAACCCTTTTTGAGAACTCAGAGTGAGTAAATTGGCCATTTTCATGCACTTTTAACCATTCCATAAATCTTGTGTTTTGGGCCCCTGGAAGCATGAAAATCACTTTAAACATGCTAATTTTAGCTCTAACACTCATGATCCACCTACAAATGTGAACTGACGTTCAAAAATAAAACATTTGAAAACGGACCATTTTCCACATTTCTAAAGCATGACGTAATGGGGGGGTGTTATCTCTTTTGTCGAAAATCAGCCGTTTTTGCTCGAACATTAAATGCCTCCAAATGGTATTTATTTCACTTCCCGAGCCCCTGGAAGCATGAAAATCACTTTAAACATGCTAATTTTAGCTCTAACACTGATGATCCACCTACAAATGTGAACTGACGTTCAAAAATAAAACATTTGAAAACGGACCATTTTCCACATTTCTGAAGCATGACGTAATGGGGGGGTGTTATCTCTTTTGTCGAAAATCAGCCGTTTTTGCTCGAACATTAAATGCCTCCAAATGGTATTTAATTAACTTCCCGAGCCCCTGGAAGCATGAAAATCACTTTAAACATGCTAATTTTAGCTCTAACACTGATGATCCACCTACAAATGTGAACTGACGTTCAAAAATAAAACATTTGAAAAAGGACCATTTTCCACATTTCTGAAGCATGACGTAATGGGGGGTGTTATCTCTTTTGTCGAAAATCAGCCGTTTTTGCTCGAACATTAAATGCCTCCAAATGGTATTTAATTAACTTCCCGAGCCCCTGGAAGCATGAAAATCACTTTAAACATGCTAATTTTAGCTCTAACACTGATGATCCACCTACAAATGTGAACTGACGTTCAAAAATAAAACATTTGAAAACGGACCATTTTCCACATTTCTGAAGCATGACGTAATGGGGGGGTGTTATCTCTTTTGTCGAAAATCAGCCGTTTTTGCTCGAACATTAAATGCCTCCAAATGGTATTTAATTAACTTCCCGAGCCCCTGGAAGCATGAAAATCACTTTAAACATGCAAATTTTAGCTCTAACACTGATGATCCACCTTCAAATGTGAACTGACGTTCAAAAATAAAACATTTGAAAACGGACCATTTTCCACATTTCTGAAGCATGACGTAATGGGGGGGTGTTATCTCTTTTGTCGAAAATCAGCCGTTTTTGCTCGAACATTAAATGCCTCCAAATGGTATTTAATTAACTTCCCGAGCCCCTGGAAGCATGAAAATCACTTTAAACATGCTAATTTTAGCTCTAACACTGATGATCCACCTACAAATGTGAACTGACGTTCAAAAATAAAACATTTGAAAAAGGACCATTTTCCACATTTCTGAAGCATGACGTAATGGGGGGTGTTATCTCTTTTGTCGAAAATCAGCCGTTTTTGCTCGAACATTAAATGCCTCCAAATGGTATTTAATTAACTTCCCGAGCCCCTGGAAGCATGAAAATCACTTTAAACATGCTAATTTTAGCTCTAACACTGATGATCCACCTACAAATGTGAACTGACGTTCAAAAATAAAACATTTGAAAACGGACCATTTTCCACATTTCTGAAGCATGACGTAATGGGGGGATGTTATCTCTATTGTCGAAAATCAGCCGTTTTTGCTCGAACATTATATGCCTCCAAATGGTATTTAATTAACTTCCCGAGCCCCTGGAAGCATGAAAATCACTTTAAACATGCAAATTTTAGCTCTAACACTGATGATCCACCTACAAATGTGAACTGACGTTCAAAAATAAAACATTTGAAAACGGACCATTTTCCACATTTCTGAAGCATGACGTAATGGGGGGGTGTTATCTCTTTTGTCGAAAATCAGCCGTTTTTGCTCGAACATTAAATGCCTCCAAATGGTATTTATTTCACTTCCCGAGCCCCTGGAAGCATGAAAATCACTTTAAACATGCTAATTTTAGCTCTAACACTGATGATCCACCTACAAATGTGAACTGACGTTCAAAAATAAAACATTTGAAAACGGACCATTTTCCACATTTCTGAAGCATGACGTAATGGGGGGTGTTATCTCTTTTGTCGAAAATCAGCCGTTTTTGCTCGAACATTAAATGCCTCCAAATGGTATTTATTTCACTTCCCGAGCCCCTGGAAGCATGAAAATCACTTTAAACATGCTAATTTTAGCTCTAACACTGATGATCCACCTACAAATGTGAACTGACGTTCAAAAATAAAACATTTGAAAACGGACCATTTTCCACATTTCTGAAGCATGACGTAATGGGGGGGTGTTATCTCTTTTGTCGAAAATCAGCCGTTTTTGCTCGAACATTAAATGCCTCCAAATGGTATTTAATTAACTTCCCGAGCCCCTGGAAGCATGAAAATCACTTTAAACATGCTAATTTTAGCTCTAACACTGATGATCCACCTACAAATGTGAACTGACGTTCAAAAATAAAACATTTGAAAAAGGACCATTTTCCACATTTCTGAAGCATGACGTAATGGGGGGGTGTTATCTCTTTTGTCGAAAATCAGCCGTTTTTGCTAGAACATTAAATGCCTCCAAATGGTATTTAATTAACTTCCCGAGCCCCTGGAAGCATGAAAATCACTTTAAACATGCAAATTTTAGCTCTAACACTGATGATCCACCTACAAATGTGAACTGACGTTCAAAAATAAAACATTTGAAAACGGACCATTTTCCACATTTCTGAAGCATGACGTAATGCGGGGGTGTTATCTCTTTTGTCGAAAATCAGCCGTTTTTGCTCGAACATTAAATGCCTCCAAATGGTATTTATTTCACTTCCCGAGCCCCTGGAAGCATGAAAATCACTTTAAACATGCTAATTTTAGCTCTAACACTGATGATCCACCTACAAATGTGAACTGACGTTCAAAAATAAAACATTTGAAAACGGACCATTTTCCACATTTCTGAAGCATGACGTAATGGGGGGGTGTTATCTCTTTTGTCGAAAATCAGCCGTTTTTGCTCGAACATTAAATGCCTCCAAATGGTATTTATTTCACTTCCCGAGCCCCTGGAAGCATGAAAATCACTTTAAACATGCTAATTTTAGCTCTAACACTGATGATCCACCTACAAATGTGAACTGACGTTCAAAAATAAAACATTTGAAAACGGACCATTTTCCACATTTCTGAAGCATGACGTAATGGGGGGGTGTTATCTCTTTTGTCGAAAATCAGCCGTTTTTGCTCGAACATTAAATGCCTCCAAATGGTATTTAATTAACTTCCCAGGGTGAAGAAACCCTTTTTGAGAACTCAGAGTAGGTAAATTGGCCATTTTCATGCACTTTTAACCATTCCATAAATCTTGTGTTTTGGGCCCCTGGAAGCATGAAAATAACTTTAAACATGCTAATTTTAGCTCTAACACTGATGATCCACCTACAAATGTGAACTGACGTTCAAAAATAAAACATTTGAAAACGGACCATTTTCCACATTTCTGAAGCATGACGTAATGGGGGGGTGTTATCTCTTTTGTCGAAAATCAGCCATTTTTGCTCGAACATTAAATGCCTCCAAATGGTATTTAATTAACTTCCCGGGGTGAAGAAACCCTTTTTGAGAACTCAGAGTGAGTAAATTGGCCATTTTCATGCACTTTTAACCATTCCATAAATCTTGTGTTTTGGGCCCCTGGAAGCATGAAAATCACTTTAAACATGCTAATTTTAGCTCTAACACTGATGATCCACCTACAAATGTGAACTGACGTTCAAAAATAAAACATTTGAAAACGGACCATTTTCCACATTTCTGAAGCATGACGTAATGGGGGGATGTTATCTCTATTGTCGAAAATCAGCCGTTTTTGCTCGAACATTATATGCCTCCAAATGGTATTTAATTAACTTCCCGAGCCCCTGGAAGCATGAAAATCACTTTAAACATGCAAATTTTAGCTCTAACACTGATGATCCACCTACAAATGTGAACTGACGTTCAAAAATAAAACATTTGAAAACGGACCATTTTCCACATTTCTGAAGCATGACGTAATGGGGGGGTGTTATCTCTTTTGTCGAAAATCAGCCGTTTTTGCTCGAACAATAAATGCCTCCAAATGGTATTTATTTCACTTCCCGAGCCCCTGGAAGCATGAAAATCACTTTAAACATGCTAATTTTAGCTCTAACACTGATGATCCACCTACAAATGTGAACTGACGTTCAAAAATAAAACATTTGAAAACGGACCATTTTCCACATTTCTGAAGCATGACGTAATGGGGGTGTTATCTCTTTTGTCGAAAATCAGCCGTTTTTGCTCGAACATTAAATGCCTCCAAATGGTATTTATTTCACTTCCCGAGCCCCTGGAAGCATGAAAATCACTTTAAACATGCTAATTTTAGCTCTAACACTGATGATCCACCTACAAATGTGAACTGACGTTCAAAAATAAAACATTTGAAAACGGACCATTTTCCACATTTCTGAAGCATGACGTAATGGGGGGGTGTTATCTCTTTTGTCGAAAATCAGCCGTTTTTGCTCGAACATTAAATGCCTCCAAATGGTATTTAATTAACTTCCCGGGGTGAAGAAACCCTTTTTGAGAACTCAGAGTGAGTAAATTGGCCATTTTCATGCACTTTTAACCATTCCATAAATCTTGTGTTTTGGGCCCCTGGAAGCATGAAAATCACTTTAAACATGCTAATTTTAGCTCTAACACTGATGATCCACCTACAAATGTGAACTGACGTTCAAAAATAAAACATTTGAAAACGGACCATTTTCCACATTTCTGAAGCATGACGTAATGGGGGGGTGTTATCTCTTTTGTCGAAAATCAGCCGTTTTTGCTCGAACATTAAATGCCTCCAAATGGTATTTAATTAACTTCCCGAGGCCCTGGAAGCATGAAAATCACTTTAATCATGCTAATTTTAGCTCTAACACTGATGATCCACCTACAAATGTGAACTGACGTTAAAAAATAAAACATTTGAAAACGGACCATTTTCCACATTTCTGAAGCATGACGTAATGGGGGGGTGTTATCTCTTTTGTCGAAAATCAGCCGTTTTTGCTCGAACATTAAATGCCTCCAAATGGTATTTAATTAACTTCCCGGGGTGAAGAAACACTTTTTGAGAACTCAGAGTGAGTAAATTGGCCATTTTCATGCACTTTTAACCATTCCATAAATCTTGTGTTTTGGGCCCCTGGAAGCATGAAAATCACTTTAAACATGCTAATTTTAGCTCTAACACTGATGATCCACCTACAAATGTGAACTGACGTTCAAAAATAAAACATTTGAAAACGGACCATTTTCCACATTTCTGAAGCATGACGTAATGGGGGGGTGTTATCTCTTTTGTCGAGAATCAGCCATTTTTGCTCGAACATTAAATGCCTCCAAATGGTATTTATTTCACTTCCCGAGCCCCTGGAAGCATGAAAATCACTTTAAACATGCTAATTTTAGCTCTAACACTGATGATCCACCTACAAATGTGAACTGACGTTCAAAAATAAAACATTTGAAAACGGACCATTTTCCACATTTCTGAAGCATGATGTAATGGGGGGGTGTTATCTCTTTTGTCGAAAATCAGCCGTTTTTGCTCGAACATTAAATGCCTCCAAATGGTATTTATTTCACTTCCCGAGCCCCTGGAAGCATGAAAATCACTTTAAACATGCTAATTTTAGCTCTAACACTGATGATCCACCTACAAATGTGAACTGACGTTCAAAAATAAAACATTTGAAAACGGACCATTTTCCACATTTCTGAAGCATGACGTAATGGGGGGGTGTTATCTCTTTTGTCGAAAATCAGCCGTTTTTGCTCGAACATTAAATGCCTCCAAATGGTATTTAATTAACTTCCGGGGTTGAAGAAACCCTTTTTGAAAACTCAGAGTGAGTAAATTGGCCATTTTCATGCACTTTTAACCATTCCATAAATCTTGTGTTTTGGGCCCCTGGAAGCATGAAAATAACTTTAAACATGCTAATTTTAGCTCTAACACTGATGATCCACCTACAAATGTGAACTGACGTTCAAAAATAAAACATTTGAAAACGGACCATTTTCCACATTTCTGAAGCATGACGTAATGGGGGGGTGTTATCTCTTTTGTCGAAAATCAGCCGTTTTTGCTCGAACATTAAATGCCTCCAAATGGTATTTAATTAACTTCCCGGGGTGAAGAAACCCTTTTTGAGAACTCAGAGTGAGTAAATTGGCCATTTTCATGCACTTTTAACCATTCCATAAATCTTGTGTTTTGGGCCCCTGGAAGCATGAAAATCACTTTAAACATGCTAATTTTAGCTCTAACACTGATGATCCACCTACAAATGTGAACTGACGTTCAAAAATAAAACATTTGAAAACGGACCATTTTCCACATTTCTGAAGCATGACGTAATGGGGGGGTGTTATCTCTTTTGTCGAAAATCAGCCGTTTTTGCTCGAACATTAAATGCCTCCAAATGGTATTTAATTAACTTCCCGGGGTGAAGAAACCCTTTTTGAGAACTCAGAGTGAGTAAATTGGCCATTTTCATGCACTTTTAACCATTCCATAAATCTTGTGTTTTGGGCCCCTGGAAGCATGAAAATCACTTTAAACATGCTAATTTTAGCTCTAACACTGATGACACACCTACAAATGTGAACTGACGTTCAAAAATAAAACATTTGAAAACGGACCATTTTCCACATTTCTGAAGCATGACGTAATGGGGGGGTGTTATCTCTTTTGTCGAAAATCAGCCGTTTTTGCTCGAACATTAAATGCCTCCAAATGGTATTTAATTAACTTCCCGAGCCCCTGGAAGCATGAAAATCACTTTAAACATGCTAATTTTAGCTCTAACACTGATGATCCACCTACAAATGTGAACTGACGTTCAAAAATAAAACATTTGAAAACGGACCATTTTCCACATTTCTGAAGCATGACGTAATGGGGGGGTGTTATCTCTTTTGTCGAAAATCAGCCGTTTTTGCTCGAACATTAAATACCTCCAAATGGTATTTAATTAACTTCCCGGGGTGAAGAAACCCTTTTTGAGAACTCAGAGTGAGTAAATTGGCCATTTTCATGCACTTTTAACCATTCCATAAATCTTGTGTTTTGGGCCCCTGGAAGCATGAAAATCACTTTAAACATGCTAATTTTAGCTCTAACACTGATGATCCACCTACAAATGTGAACTGACGTTCAAAAATAAAACATTTGAAAACGGACCATTTTCCACATTTCTGAAGCATGACGTAATGGGGGGGTGTTATCTCTTTTGTCGAAAATCAGCCGTTTTTGCTCGAACTTTAAATGCCTCCAAATGGTATTTAATTAACTTCCCGGGGTGAAGAAACCCTTTTTGAGAACTCAGAGTGAGTAAATTGGCCATTTTCATGCACTTTTAACCATTCCATAAATCTTGTGTTTTGGGCCCCTGGAAGCATGAAAATCACTTTAAACATGCTAATTTTAGCTCTAACACTGATGATCCACCTACAAATGTGAACTGACGTTCAAAAATAAAACATTTGAAAACGGACCATTTTCCACATTTCTGAAGCATGACGTAATGGGGGGTGTTATCTCTTTTGTCGAAAATCAGCCGTTTTTGCTCGAACATTAAATGCCTCCAAATGGTATTTAATCAACTTCCCGAGCCCCTGGAAGCATGAAAATCACTTTAAACATGCTAATTTTAGCTCGAACACTGATGATCCACCTACAAATGTGAACTGATGTTCAAAAATAAAACATTTGAAAACGGACCATTTTCCACATTTCTGAAGCATGACGTAATGGGGGGGTGTTATCTCTTTTGTCGAAAATCAGCCGTTTTTGCTCGAACATTAAATGCCTCCAAATGGTATTTAATTAACTTCCCGGGGTGAAGAAACCCTTTTTGAGAAGTCAGAGTGAGTAAATTGGCCATTTTCATGCACTTTTAACCATTCCATAAATCTTGTGTTTTGGGCCCCTGGAAGCATGAAAATCACTTTAAACATGCTAATTTTGTCTCTAACACTCATGATCCACCTACAAATGTGAACTGACGTTCAAAAATAAAACATTTGAAAACGGACCATTTTCCACATTTCTGAAGCATGACGTAATGGGGGGGTGTTATCTCTTTTGTCGAAAATCAGCCGTTTTTGCTCGAACATTAAATGCCTCCAAATGGTATTTATTTCACTTCCCGAGCCCCTGGAAGCATGAAAATCACTTTAAACATGCTAATTTTAGCTCTAACACTGATGATCCACCTACAAATGTGAACTGACGTTCAAAAATAAAACATTTGAAAACGGACCATTTTCCACATTTCTGAAGCATGACGTAATGGGGGGGTGTTATCTCTTTTGTCGAAAATCAGCCGTTTTTGCTCGAACATTAAATGCCTCCAAATGGTATTTATTTCACTTCCCGAGCCCCTGGAAGCATGAAAATCACTTTAAACATGCTAATTTTAGCTCTAACACTGATGATCCACCTACAAATGTGAACTGACGTTCAAAAATAAAACATTTGAAAACGGACCATTTTCCACATTTCTGAAGCATGACGTAATGGGGGGGTGTTATCTCTTTTGTCGAAAATCAGCCGTTTTTGCTCGAACATTAAATGCCTCCAAATGGTATGTAATTAACTTCCCGAGCCCCTGGAAGCATGACAATCACTTTAAACATGCTAATTTTAGCTCTAACACTGATGATCCACCTACAAATGTGAACTGACGTTCAAAAATAAAACATTTGAAAACGGACTATTTTCCACATTTCTGAAGCATGACGTAATTGGGGGGTGTTATCTCTTTTGTTGAAAATCAGCCGTTTTTGCTCGAACATTAAATGCCTCCAAATGGTATTTATTTCACTTCCCGAGCCCCTGGAAGCATGAAAATCACTTTAAACATGCTAATTTTAGCTCTAACACTGATGATCCACCTACAAATGTGAACTGACGTTCAAAAATAAAACATTTGAAAACGGACCATTTTCCACATTTCTGAAGCATGACGTAATGGGGGGGTGTTATCTCTTTTGTCGAAAATCAGCCGTTTTTGCTCGAACATTAAATGCCTCCAAATGGTATTTAATTAACTTCCCGAGCCCCTGGAAGCATGAAAATCACTTTAAACATGCTAATTTTAGCTCTAACACTGATGATCCACCTTCAAATGTGAACTGACGTTCAAAAATAAAACAATTGAAAACGGACCATTTTCCACATTTCTGAAGCATGACGTAATGTGGGGGTGTTATCTCTTTTGTCGAAAATCAGCTGTTTTTGCTCGAACATTAAATGCCTCCAAATGGTATTTAATTAACTTCCCGAGCCCCTGGAAGCATGAAAATCACTTTAAACATGCTAATTTTAGCTCTAACACTGATGATTCACCTACAAATGTGAACTGACGTTCAAAAATAAAACATTTGAAAACGGACCATTTTCCACATTTCTGAAGCATGACGTAATGGGGGGGTGTTATCTCTTTTGTCGAAAATCAGCCGTTTTTGCTCGAACATTAAATGCCTCCAAATGGTATTTAATTAACTTCCCGGCGTGAAGAAACCCTTTTTGAGAACTCAGAGTGAGAAAATTGGCCATTTTCATGCACTTTTAACCATTCCATAAATCTTGTGTTTTGGGCCCCTGGAAGCATGAAAATCACTTTAAACATGCTAATTTTAGCTCTAACACTGATGATCCACCTACAAATGTGAACTGACGTTCAAAAATAAAACATTTGAAAACGGACCATTTTCCACATTTCTGAAGCATGACGTAATGGGGGGGTGTTATCTCTTTTGTCGAAAATCAGCCGTTTTTGCTCGAACATTAAATGCCTCCAAATGGTATTTATTTCACTTCCCGAGCCCCTGGAAGCATGAAAATCACTTTAATCATGCTAATTTTAGCTCTAACACTGATGATCCACCTACAAATGTGAACTGACGTTCAAAAATAAAACATTTGAAAACGGACCATTTTCCACATTTCTGAAGCATGACGTAATGGGGGGGTGTTATCTCTTTTGTCGAAAATCAGCCGTTTTTGCTCGAACATTAAATGCCTCCAAATGGTATTTAATTAACTTCCCGGGGTGAAGAAACCCTTTTTGAGAACTCAGAGTGAGAAAATTGGCCATTTTCATGCACTTTTAACCATTCCATAAATCTTGTGTTTTGGGCCCCTGGAAGCATGAAAATCACTTTAAACATGCTAATTTTAGCTCTAGCACTGATGATCCACCTACAAATGTGAACTGACGTTCAAAAATAAAACATTTGAAAACGGACCATTTTCCACATTTCTGAAGCATGACGTAATGGGGGGGTGTTATCTCTTTTGTCGAAAATCAGCCGTTTGTGCTCGAACATTAAATGCCTCCAAATGGTATTTAATTAACTTCCCGGGGTGAAGAAACCCTTTTTGTGAACTCAGAGTGAGTAAATTGGCCATTTTCATGCACTTTTAACCATTCCATAAATCTTGTGTTTTGGGCCCCTGGAAGCATGAAAATCACTTTAAACATGCTAATTTTAGCTCTAACACTGATGATCCACCTACAAATGTGAACTGACGTTCAAAAATAAAACATTTGAAAACGGACCATTTTCCACATTTCTGAAGCATGACGTAATGGGGGGGTGTTATCTCTTTTGTCGAAAATCAGCCGTTTTTGCTCTAACATTAAATGCCTCCAAATGGTATTTAATTAACTTCCCGAGCCCCTGGAAGCATGAAAATCACTTTAAACATGCTAATTTTAGCTCTAACACTGATGATCCACCTACAAATGTGAACTGACGTTCAAAAATAAAACATTTGAAAACGGACCATTTTCCACATTTCTGAAGCATGACGTAATGGGGGGGGTGTTATCTCTTTTGTCGAAAATCAGCCGTTTTTGCTCGAACATTAAATGCCTCCAAATGGTATTTAATTAACTTCCCGGGGTGAAGAAACCCTTTTTGAGAACTCAGAGTGAGTAAATTGGCCATTTTCATGCACTTTTAACCATTCCATAAATCTTGTGTTTTGGGCCCCTGGAAGCATGAAAATCACTTTAAACATGCTAATTTTAGCTCTAACACTGATGATCCACCTACAAATGTGAACTGACGTTCAAAAATAAAACATTTGAAAACGGACCATTTTCCACATTTCTGAAGCATGACGTAATGGGGGGGTGTTATCTCTTTTGTCGAAAATCAGCCGTTTTTGCTCTAACATTAAATGCCTCCAAATGGTATTTAATTAACTTCCCGAGCCCCTGGAAGCATGAAAATCACTTTAAACATGCTAATTTTAGCTCTAACACTGATGATCCACCTACAAATGTGAACTGACGTTCAAAAATAAAACATTTGAAAACGGACCATTTTCCACATTTCTGAAGCATGACGTAATGGGGGGGTGTTATCTCTTTTGTCGAAAATCAGCCGTTTTTGCTCGAACATTAAATGCCTCCAAATGGTATTTAATTAACTTCCCGGGGTGAAGAAACCCTTTTTGAGAACTCAGAGTGAGTAAATTGGCCATTTTCATGCACTTTTAACCATTCCATAAATCTTGTGTTTTGGGCCCCTGGAAGCATGAAAATCACTTTAAACATGCTAATTTTAGCTCTAACACTGATGATCCACCTACAAATGTGAACTGACGTTCAAAAATAAAACATTTGAAAACGGACCATTTTCCACATTTCTGAAGCATGACGTAATGGGGGGGTGTTATCTCTTTTGTCGAAAATCAGCCGTTTTTGCTCGAACATTAAATGCCTCCAAATGGTATTTAATTAACTTCCCGGGGTGAAGAAACGCTTTTTGAGAACTCAGAGTGAGTAAATTGGCCATTTTCATGCACTTTTAACCATTCCATAAATCTTGTGTTTTGGGCCCCTGGAAGCATGAAAATCACTTTAAACATGCTAATTTTAGCTCTAACACTGATGACACACCTACAAATGTGAACTGACGTTCAAAAATAAAACATTTGAAAACGGACCATTTTCCACATTTCTGAAGCATGACGTAATGGGGGGGTGTTATCTCTTTTGTCGAAAATCAGCCGTTTTTGCTCGAACATTAAATGCCTCCAAATGGTATTTAATTAACTTCCCGAGCCCCTGGAAGCATGAAAATCACTTTAAACATGCTAATTTTAGCTCTAACACTGATGATCCACCTACAAATGTGAACTGACGTTCAAAAATAAAACATTTGAAAACGGACCATTTTCCACATTTCTGAAGCATGACGTAATGGGGGGGTGTTATCTCTTTTGTCGAAAATCAGCCGTTTTTGCTCGAACATTAAATGCCTCCAAATGGTATTTAATTAACTTCCCGGGGTGAAGAAACCCTTTTTGAGAACTCAGAGTGAGTAAATTGGCCATTTTCATGCACTTTTAACCATTCCATAAATCTTGTGTTTTGGGCCCCTGGAAGCATGAAAATCACTTTAAACATGCTAATTTTAGCTCTAACACTGATGATCCACCTACAAATGTGAACTGACGTTCAAAAATAAAACATTTGAAAACGGACCATTTTCCACATTTCTGAAGCATGACGTAATGAGGGGGTGTTATCTCTTTTGTCGAAAATCAGCCGTTTTTGCTCGAACTTTAAATGCCTCCAAATGGTATTTAATTAACTTCCCGGGGTGAAGAAACCCTTTTTGAGAACTCAGAGTGAGTAAATTGGCCATTTTCATGCACTTTTAACCATTCCATAAATCTTGTGTTTTGGGCCCCTGGAAGCATGAAAATCACTTTAAACATGCTAATTTTAGCTCTAACACTGATGATCCACCTACAAATGTGAACTGACGTTCAAAAATAAAACATTTGAAAACGGACCATTTTCCACATTTCTGAAGCATGACGTAATGGGGGGGTGTTATCTCTTTTGTCGAAAATCAGCCGTTTTTGCTCGAACATTAAATGCCTCCAAATGGTATTTAATCAACTTCCCGAGCCCCTGGAAGCATGGAAATCACTTTAAACATGCTAATTTTAGCTCGAACACTGATGATCCACCTACAAATGTGAACTGATGTTCAAAAATAAAACATTTGAAAACGGACCATTTTCCACATTTCTGAAGCATGACGTAATGGGGGGGTGTTATCTCTTTTGTCGAAAATCAGCCGTTTTTGCTCGAACATTAAATGCCTCCAAATGGTATTTAATTAACTTCCCGGGGTGAAGAAACCCTTTTTGAGAAGTCAGAGTGAGTAAATTGGCCATTTTCATGCACTTTTAACCATTCCATAAATCTTGTGTTTTGGGCCCCTGGAAGCATGAAAATCACTTTAAACATGCTAATTTTGTCTCTAACACTCATGATCCACCTACAAATGTGAACTGACGTTCAAAAATAAAACATTTGAAAACGGACCATTTTTCACATTTCTGAAGCATGACGTAATGGGGGGGTGTTATCTCTTTTGTCGAAAATCAGCCGTTTTTGCTCGAACATTAAATGCCTCCAAATGGTATTTATTTCACTTCCCGAGCCCCTGGAAGCATGAAAATCACTTTAAACATGCTAATTTTAGCTCTAACACTGATGATCCACCTACAAATGTGAACTGACGTTCAAAAATAAAACATTTGAAAACGGACCATTTTCCACATTTCTGAAGCATGACGTAATGGGGGGGTGTTATCTCTTTTGTCGAAAATCAGCCGTTTTTGCTCGAACATTAAATGCCTCCAAATGGTATTTAATTAACTTCCCGGGGTGAAGAAACCCTTTTTGAGAACTCAGAGTGAGTAAATTGGCCATTTTCATGCACTTTTAACTATTCCATAAATCTTGTGTTTTGGGCCCCTGGAAGCATGAAAATCACTTTAAACATGCTAATTTTAGCTCTAACACTGATGATCCACCTACAAATGTGAACTGACGTTCAAAAATAAAACATTTGAAAACGGACCATTTTCCACATTTCTGAAGCATGACGTAATGGGGGGTGTTATCTCTTTTGTCGAAAATCAGCCGTTTTTGCTCGAACATTAAATGCCTCCAAATGGTATGTAATTAACTTCCCGAGCCCCTGGAAGCATGACAATCACTTTAAACATGCTAATTTTAGCTCTAACACTGATGATCCACCTACAAATGTGAACTGACGTTCAAAAATAAAACATTTGAAAACGGACCATTTTCCACATTTCTGAAGCATGACGTAATTGGGGGGTGTTATCTCTTTTGTTGAAAATCAGCCGTTTTTGCTCGAACATTAAATGCCTCCAAATGGTATTTATTTCACTTCCCGAGCCCCTGGAAACATGAAAATCACTTTAAACATGCTAATTTTAGCTCTAACACTGATGATCCACCTACAAATGTGAACTGACGTTCAAAAATAAAACATTTGAAAACGGACCATTTTCCACATTTCTGAAGCATGACGTAATGGGGGGGTGTTATCTCTTTTGTCGAAAATCAGCCGTTTTTGCTCGAACATTAAATGCCTCCAAATGGTATTTAATTAACTTCCCGAGCCCCTGGAAGCATGAAAATCACTTTAAACATGCTAATTTTAGCTCTAACACTGATGATCCACCTACAAATGTGAACTGACGTTCAAAAATAAAACAATTGAAAACGGACCATTTTCCACATTTCTGAAGCATGACGTAATGTGGGGGTGTTATCTCTTTTGTCGAAAATCAGCCGTTTTTGCTCGAACATTAAATGCCTCCAAATGGTATTTAATTAACTTCCCGAGCCCCTGGAAGCATGAAAATCACTTTAAACATGCTAATTTTAGCTCTAACACTGATGATCCACCTACAAATGTGAACTGACGTTCAAAAATAAAACATTTGAAAACGGACCATTTTCCACATTTCTGAAGCATGACGTAATGGGGGGGTGTTATCTCTTTTGTCGAAAATCAGCCGTTTTTGCTCGAACATTAAATGCCTCCAAATGGTATTTATTTCACTTCCCGAGCCCCTGGAAGCATGAAAATCACTTTAATCATGCTAATTTTAGCTCTAACACTGATGATCCACCTACAAATGTGAACTGACGTTCAAAAATAAAACATTTGAAAACGGACCATTTTCCACATTTCTGAAGCATGACGTAATGGGGGGGTGTTATCTCTTTTGTCGAAAATCAGCCGTTTTTGCTCGAACATTAAATGCCTCCAAATGGTATTTAATTAACTTCCCGGGGTGAAGAAACCCTTTTTGTGAACTCAGAGTGAGTAAATTGGCCATTTTCATGCACTTTTAACCATTCCATAAATCTTGTGTTTTGGGCCCCTGGAAGCATGAAAATCACTTTAAACATGCTAATTTTAGCTCTAACACTGATGATCCACCTACAAATGTGAACTGATGTTCAAAAATAAAACATTTGAAAACGGACCATTTTCCACATTTCTGAAGCATGACGTAATGGGGGGGTGTTATCTCTTTTGTCGAAAATCAGCCGTTTTTGCTCGAACATTAAATGCCTCCAAATGGTATTTAATTAACTTCCCGAGCCCCTGGAAGCATGAAAATCACTTTAAACATGCTAATTTTAGCTCTAACACTGATGATCCACCTACAAATGTGAACTGACGTTCAAAAATAAAACATTTGAAAACGGACCATTTTCCACATTTCTGAAGCATGACGTAATGGGGGGGTGTTATCTCTTTTGTCGAAAATCAGCCGTTTTTGCTCGAACATTAAATGCCTCCAAATGGTATTTAATTAACTTCCCGGCGTGAAGAAACCCTTTTTGAGAACTCAGAGTGAGAAAATTGGCCATTTTCATGCACTTTTAACCACTCCATAAATCTTGTGTTTTGGGCC
Organism: Lissotriton vulgaris; assembly: GCF_964263255.1. Classification (NCBI taxonomy): domain Eukaryota; kingdom Metazoa; phylum Chordata; class Amphibia; order Caudata; family Salamandridae; genus Lissotriton; species Lissotriton vulgaris. The sequence goes on from NW_028254811.1 coordinate 276,444, forward strand.
CCTGGAAGCATGAAAATCACTTTAAACATGCTAATTTTAGCTCTAACACTGATGATCCACCTACAAATGTGAACTGACGTTCAAAAATAAAACATTTGAAAACGGACCATTTTCCACATTTCTGAAGCATGACGTAATGGGGGGGTGTTATCTCTTTTGTCGAAAATCAGCCGTTTGTGCTCGAACATTAAATGCCTCCAAATGGTATTTAATTAACTTCCCGGGGTGAAGAAACCCTTTTTGTGAACTCAGAGTGAGTAAATTGGCCATTTTCATGCACTTTTAACCATTCCATAAATCTTGTGTTTTGGGCCCCTGGAAGCATGAAAATCACTTTAAACATGCTAATTTTAGCTCTAACACTGATGATCCACCTACAAATGTGAACTGACGTTCAAAAATAAAACATTTGAAAACGGACCATTTTCCACATTTCTGAAGCATGACGTAATGGGGGGGTGTTATCTCTTTTGTCGAAAATCAGCCGTTTTTGCTCTAACATTAAATGCCTCCAAATGGTATTTAATTAACTTCCCGAGCCCCTGGAAGCATGAAAATCACTTTAAACATGCTAATTTTAGCTCTAACACTGATGATCCACCTACAAATGTGAACTGACGTTCAAAAATAAAACATTTGAAAACGGACCATTTTCCACATTTCTGAAGCATGACGTAATGGGGGGGTGTTATCTCTTTTGTCGAAAATCAGCCGTTTTTGCTCGAACATTAAATGCCTCCAAATGGTATTTAATTAACTTCCCGGGGTGAAAAAACCCTTTTTGAGAACTCAGAGTGAGTAAATTGGCCATTTTCATGCACTTTTAACCATTCCATAAATCTTGTGTTTTGGGCCCCTGGAAGCATGAAAATAACTTTAAACATGCTAATTTTAGCTCTAACACTGATGATCCACCTACAAATGTGAACTGACGTTCAAAAATAAAACATTTGAAAACGGACCATTTTCCACATTTCTGAAGCATGACGTAATGGGGGGGTGTTATCTCTTTTGTCGAAAATCAGCCGTTTTTGCTCGAACATTAAATGCCTCCAAATGGTATTTAATTAACTTCCCGGGGTGAAGAAACCCTTTTTGAGAACTCAGAGTGAGTAAATTGGCCATTTTCATGCACTTTTAACCATTCCATAAATCTTGTGTTTTGGGCCCCTGGAAGCATGAAAATCACTTTAAACATGCTAATTTTAACTCTAACACTGATGATCCACCTACAAATGTGAACTGACGTTCAAAAATAAAACATTTGAAAACGGACCATTATCCACATTTCTGAAGCATGACGTAATGGGGGGGTGTTATCTCTTTTGTCGAAAATCAGCCGTTTTTGCTCGAACATTAAATGCCTCCAAATGGTATTTAATTAACTTCCCGAGCCCCTGGAAGCATGAAAATCACTTTAAACATGCTAATTTTAGCTCTAACACTGATGATCTACCTACAAATGTGAACTGACGTTCAAAAATAAAACATTTGAAAACGGACCATTTTCTACATTTCTGAAGCATGACGTAATGGGGGTGTGTTATCTCTTTTGTCGAAAATCAGCCGTTTTTGCTCGAACATTAAATGCCTCCAAATGGTATTTAATTAACTTCCCGGGGTGAAGAAACCCTTTTTGAGAACTCAGAGTGAGTAAATTGGCCATTTTCATGCACTTTTAACCATTCCATTAATCTTGTGTTTAGGGCCCCTGGAAGCATGAAAATCACTTTAAACATGCTAATTTTAGCTCTAACACTGATGATCCACCTACAAATGTGAACTGACGTTCAAAAATAAAACATTTGAAAACGGACCATTTTCCACATTTCTGAAGCATGACGTAATGAGGGGGTGTTATCTCTTTTGTCGAAAATCAGCCGTTTTTGCTCGAACATTAAATGCCTCCAAATGGTATTTATTTCACTTCCCGAGCCCCTGGAAGCATGAAAATCACTTTAAACATGCTAATTTTAGCTCTAACACTGATGATCCACCTACAAATGTGAACTGACGTTCAAAAATAAAACATTTGAAAACGGACCATTTTCCACATTTCTGAAGCATGACGTAATGGGGGGGTGTTATCTCTTTTGTCGAAAATCAGCCGTTTTTGCTCGAACATTAAATGCCTCCAAATGGTATTTAATTAACTTCCCGAGCCCCTGGAAGCATGAAAATCACTTTAAACATGCTAATTTTAGCTCTAACACTGATGATCCACCTACAAATGTGAACTCACGTTCAAAAATAAAACATTTGAAAACGGACCATTTTCCACATTTCTGAAGCAGACGTAATGGGGGGGTGTTATCTCTTTTGTCGAAAATCAGCCGTTTTTGCTCGAACATTAAATGCCTCCAAATGGTATTTAATTAACTTCCCGGGGTGAAGAAACCCTTTTTGAGAACTCAGAGTGAGTAAATTGGCCATTTTCATGCACTTTTAACCATTCCATAAATCTTGTGTTTAGGGCCCCTGGAAGCATGAAAATCACTTTAAACATGCTAATTTTAGCTCTAACACTGATGATCCACCTACAAATGTGAACTGACGTTCAAAAATAAAACATTTGAAAACGGACCATTTTCCACATTTCTGAAGCATGACGTAATGGGGGGGGTGTTATCTCTTGTCGAAAATCAGCCGTTTTTGCTCGAACATTAAATGCCTCCAAATGGTATTTATTTCACTTCCCGAGCCCCTGGAAGCATGAAAATCACTTTAAACATGCTAATTTTAGCTCTAACACTGATGATCCACCTACAAATGTGAACTGACGTTCAAAAATAAATAAAACATTTGAAAACGGACCATTTTCCACATTTCTGAAGCATGACGTAATGGGGGGGTGTTATCTCTTTTGTCGAAAATCAGCCGTTTTTGCTCGAACATTAAATGCCTCCAAATGGTTTTTAATTAACTTCCCGAGCCCCTGGAAGCATGAAAATCACTTTAAACATGCTAATTTTAGCTCTAACACTGATGATCCACCTACAAATGTGAACTGACGTTCAAAAATAAAACATTTGAAAACGGACCATTTTCCACATTTCTGAAGCATGACGTAATGGGGGGGTGTTATCTCTTTTGTCGAAAATCAGCCGTTTGTGCTCGAACATTAAATGCCTCCAAATGGTATTTAATTAACTTCCCGGGGTGAAGAAACCCTTTTTGTGAACTCAGAGTGAGTAAATTGGCCATTTTCATGCACTTTTAACCATTCCATAAATCTTGTGTTTTGGGCCCCTGGAAGCATGAAAATCACTTTAAACATGCTAATTTTAGCTCTAACACTGATGATCCACCTACAAATGTGAACTGACGTTCAAAAATAAAACATTTGAAAACGGACCATTTTCCACATTTCTGAAGCATGACGTAATGGGGGGGGTGTTATCTCTTGTCGAAAATCAGCCGTTTTTGCTCGAACATTAAATGCCTCCAAATGGTATTTATTTCACTTCCCGAGCCCCTGGAAGCATGAAAATCACTTTAAACATGCTAATTTTAGCTCTAACACTGATGATCCACCTACAAATGTGAACTGACGTTCAAAAATAAAACATTTGAAAACGGACCATTTTCCACATTTCTGAAGCATGACGTAATGGGGGGGTGTTATCTCTTTTGTCGAAAATCAGCCGTTTTTGCTCGAACATTAAATGCCTCCAAATGGTTTTTAATTAACTTCCCGAGCCCCTGGAAGCATGAAAATCACTTTAAACATGCTAATTTTAGCTCTAACACTGATGATCCACCTACAAATGTGAACTGACGTTCAAAAATAAAACATTTGAAAACGGACCATTTTCCACATTTCTGAAGCATGACGTAATGGGGGGGTGTTATCTCTTTTGTCGAAAATCAGCCGTTTGTGCTCGAACATTAAATGCCTCCAAATGGTATTTAATTAACTTCCCGGGGTGAAGAAACCCTTTTTGTGAACTCAGAGTGAGTAAATTGGCCATTTTCATGCACTTTTAACCATTCCATAAATCTTGTGTTTTGGGCCCCTGGAAGCATGAAAATCACTTTAAACATGCTAATTTTAGCTCTAACACTGATGATCCACCTACAAATGTGAACTGACGTTCAAAAATAAAACATTTGAAAACGGACCATTTTCCACATTTCTGAAGCATGACGTAATGGGGGGGTGTTATCTCTTTTGTCGAAAATCAGCCGTTTTTGCTCGAACATTAAATGCCTCCAAATGGTATTTAATTAACTTCCCGAGCCCCTGGAAGCATGAAAATCACTTTAAACATGCTAATTTTAGCTCTAACACTGATGATCCACCTACAAATGTGAACTGACGTTCAAAAATAAAACATTTGAAAACGGACCATTTTCCACATTTCTGAAGCATGACGTAATGGGGGGGTGTTATCTCTTTTGTCGAAAATCAGCCGTTTTTGCTCGAACATTAAATGCCTCCAAATGGTATTTAATTAACTTCCCGGGGTGAAGAAACCCTTTTTGAGAACTCAGAGTGAGTAAATTGGCCATTTTCATGCACTTTTAACCATTCCATAAATCTTGTGTTTTGGGCCCCTGGAAGCATGAAAATCACTTTAAACATGCTAATTTTAGCTCTAACACTGATGATCCACCTACAAATGTGAACTGACGTTCAAAAATAAAACATTTGAAAACGGACCATTTTCCACATTTCTGAAGCATGACGTAATGGGGGGGTGTTATCTCTTTTGTCGAAAAACAGCCGTTTTTGCTCGAACATTAAATGCCTCCAAATGGTATTTAATTAACTTCCCGGGGTGAAGAAACCCTTTTTGAGAACTCAGAGTGAGTAAATTGGACATTTTCATGCACTTTTAACCATTCCATAAATCTTGTGTTTTGGGCACCTGGAAGCATGTAAATCACTTTAAACATGCTAATTTTAGCTCTAACACTGATGATCCACCTACAAATGTGAACTAACGTTCAAAAATAAAACATTTGAAAACGGACCATTTTCCACATTTCTGAAGCATGACGTAATGGGGGGGTGTTATCTCTTTTGTCGAAAATCAGCCGTTTTTGCTGGAACATTAAATGCCTCCAAATGGTATTTAATTAACTTCCCGGGGTGAAGAAACCCTTTTTGAGAACTCAGAGTGAGTAAATTGGCCATTTTCATGCACTTTTAACCATTCCATAAATCTTGTGTTTTGGGCCCCTGGAAGCATGAAAATCACTTTAAACATGCTAATTTTAGCTCTAACACTGATGATCCACCTACAAATGTGAACTGACGTTCAAAAATAAAACATTTGAAAACTGACCATTTTCCACATTTCTGAAGCATGACGTAATGGGGGGGTGTTATCTCTTTTGTCGAAAATCAGCCGTTTTTGCTCGAACATTAAATGCCTCCAAATGGTATTTAATTAACTTCCCGAGCCCCTGGAAGCATGAAAATCACTTTAAACATGCTAATTTTAGCTCTAACACTGATGATCCACCTACAAATGTGAACTGACGTTCAAAAATAAAACATTTGAAAACGGACCATTTTCCACATTTCTGAAGCATAACGTAATGGGGGGGTGTTATCTCTTTTGTCGAAAATCAGCCGTTTTTGCTCGAATATTAAATGCCTCCAAATGGTATTTATTTCACTTTCCGAGCCCCTGGAAGCATGAAAATCACTTTAAACATGCTAATTTTAGCTCTAACACTGATGATCCACCTACAAATGTGAACTGACGTTCAAAAATAAAACATTTGAAAACGGACCATTTTCCACATTTCTGAAGCATGACGTAATGGGGGGGTGTTATCTCTTTTGTCGAAAATCAGCCGTTTTTGCTCGAACATTATATGCCTCCAAATGGTATTTAATTAACTTCCCGAGCCCCTGGAAGCATGAAAATCACTTTAAACATGCTAATTTTAACTCTAACACTGATGATCCACCTACAAATGTGAACTGACATTCAAAAATAAAACATTTGAAAACGGACCATTTTCCACATTTCTGAAGCATGACGTAATGGGGGGGTGTTATCTCTTTTGTCGAAAATCAGCCGTTTTTGCTCGAACATTAAATGCCTCCAAATGGTATTTAATTAACTTCCCGGGGTGAAGAAACCCTTTTTGAGAACTCAGAGTGAGTAAATTGGCCATTTTCATGCACTTTTAACCATTCCATAAATCTTGTGTTTAGGGCCCCTGGAAGCATGAAAATCACTTTAAACATGCTAATTTTAGCTCTAACACTGATGATCCACCTACAAATGTGAACTGACGTTCAAAAATAAAACATTTGAAAACGGACCATTTTCCACATTTCTGAAGCATGACGTAATGGGGGGGTGTTATCTCTTTTGTCGAAAATCAGCCGTTTTTGCTCGAACATTAAATGCCTCCAAATGGTATTTAATTAACTTCCCGGGGTGAAGAAACCCTTTTTGAGAACTCAGAGTGAGTAAATTGGCCATTTTCATGCACTTTTAACCATTCCATAAATGTTGTGTTTTGGGCCCCTGGAAGCATGAAAATCACTTTAAACATGCTAATTTTAGCTCTAACACTGATGATCCACCTACAAATGTGAACTGACGTTCAAAAATAAAACATTTGAAAACGGACCATTTTCCACATTTCTGAAGCATGACGTAATGGGGGGTGTTATCTCTTTTGTCGAAAATCAGCCGTTTTTGCCCGAACATTAAATGCCTCCAAATGGTATTTAATTAACTTCCCGAGCCCCTGGAAGCATGAAAATCACTTTAAACATGCTAATTTTAGCTCTAACACTGATGATCCACCTACAAATGTGAACTGACGTTCAAAAATAAAACATTTGAAAACGGACCATTTTCCACATTTCTGAAGCATGACGTAATGGGGGGGTGTTATCTCTTTTGTCGAATATCAGCCGTTTTTGCTGGAACATTAAATGCCTCCAAATGGTATTTAATTAACTTCCCGGGGTGAAGAAACCCTTTTTGAGAACTCAGAGTGAGTAAATTGGCCATTTTCATGCACTTTTAACCATTCCATAAATCTTGTGTTTTGGGCCCCTGGAAGCATGAAAATCACCTTAAACATGCTAATTTTAGCTCTAACACTGATGATCCACCTACAAATGTGAACTGACGTTCAAAAATAAAACATTTGAAAACGGACCATTTTCCACATTTCTGAAGCATGACGTAATGGGGGGGTGTTATCTCTTTTGTCGAAAATCAGCCGTTTTTGCTCGAACATTAAATGCCTCCAAATGGTATTTAATTAACTTCCCGAGCCCCTGGAAGCATGAAAATCACTTTAAACATGCTAATTTTAGCTCTAACACTGATGATCCACCTACAAATGTGAACTGACGTTCAAAAATAAAACATTTGAAAACGGACCATTTTCCACATTTCTGAAGCATGACGTAATGGGGGGGTGTTATCTCTTTTGTCGAAAATCAGCCGTTTGTGCTCGAACATTAAATGCCTCCAAATGGTATTTAATTAACTTCCCGGGGTGAAGAAACCCTTTTTGTGAACTCAGAGTGAGTAAATTGGCCATTTTCATGCACTTTTAACCATTCCATAAATCTTGTGTTTTGGGCCCCTGGAAGCATGAAAATCACTTTAAACATGCTAATTTTAGCTCTAACACTGATGATCCACCTACAAATGTGAACTGACGTTCAAAAATAAAACATTTGAAAACGGACCATTTTCCACATTTCTGAAGCATGACGTAATGGGGGGGTGTTATCTCTTTTGTCGAAAATCAGCCGTTTTTGCTCGAACATTAAATGCCTCCAAATGGTATTTAATTAACTTCCCGAGCCCCTGGAAGCATGAAAATCACTTTAAACATGCTAATTTTAGCTCTAACACTGATGATCCACCTACAAATGTGAACTGACGTTCAAAAATAAAACATTTGAAAACGGACCATTTTCCACATTTCTGAAGCATGACGTAATGGGGGGGTGTTATCTCTTTTGTCGAAAATCAGCCGTTTTTGCTCGAACATTAAATGCCTCCAAATGGTATTTAATTAACTTCCCGGGGTGAAGAAACCCTTTTTGAGAACTCAGAGTGAGTAAATTGGCCATTTTCATGCACTTTTAACCATTCCATAAATCTTGTGTTTTGGGCCCCTGGAAGCATGAAAATCACTTTAAACATGCTAATTTTAGCTCTAACACTGATGATCCACCTACAAATGTGAACTGACGTTCAAAAATAAAACATTTGAAAACGGACCATTTTCCACATTTCTGAAGCATGACGTAATGGGGGGGTGTTATCTCTTTTGTCGAAAAACAGCCGTTTTTGCTCGAACATTAAATGCCTCCAAATGGTATTTAATTAACTTCCCGGGGTGAAGAAACCCTTTTTGAGAACTCAGAGTGAGTAAATTGGCCATTTTCATGCACTTTTAACCATTCCATAAATCTTGTGTTTTGGGCACCTGGAAGCATGTAAATCACTTTAAACATGCTAATTTTAGCTCTAACACTGATGATCCACCTACAAATGTGAACTAACGTTCAAAAATAAAACATTTGAAAACGGACCATTTTCCACATTTCTGAAGCATGACGTAATGGGGGGGTGTTATCTCTTTTGTCGAAAATCAGCCGTTTTTGCTGGAACATTAAATGCCTCCAAATGGTATTTAAGTAACTTCCCGGGGTGAAGAAACCCTTTTTGAGAACTCAGAGTGAGTAAATTGGCCATTTTCATGCACTTTTAACCATTCCATAAATCTTGTGTTTTGGGCCCCTGGAAGCATGAAAATCACTTTAAACATGCTAATTTTAGCTCTAACACTGATGATCCACCTACAAATGTGAACTGACGTTCAAAAATAAAACATTTGAAAACTGACCATTTTCCACATTTCTGAAGCATGACGTAATGGGGGGGTGTTATCTCTTTTGTCGAAAATCAGCCGTTTTTGCTCGAACATTAAATGCCTCCAAATGGTATTTAATTAACTTCCCGAGCCCCTGGAAGCATGAAAATCACTTTAAACATGCTAATTTTAGCTCTAACACTGATGATCCACCTACAAATGTGAACTGACGTTCAAAAATAAAACATTTGAAAACGGACCATTTTCCACATTTCTGAAGCATAACGTAATGGGGGGGTGTTATCTCTTTTGTCGAAAATCAGCCGTTTTTGCTCGAATATTAAATGCCTCCAAATGGTATTTATTTCACTTTCCGAGCCCCTGGAAGCATGAAAATCACTTTAAACATGCTAATTTTAGCTCTAACACTGATGATCCACCTACAAATGTGAACTGACGTTCAAAAATAAAACATTTGAAAACGGACCATTTTCCACATTTCTGAAGCATGACGTAATGGGGGGGTGTTATCTCTTTTGTCGAAAATCAGCCGTTTTTGCTCGAACATTATATGCCTCCAAATGGTATTTAATTAACTTCCCGAGCCCCTGGAAGCATGAAAATCACTTTAAACATGCTAATTTTAACTCTAACACTGATGATCCACCTACAAATGTGAACTGACATTCAAAAATAAAACATTTGAAAACGGACCATTTTCCACATTTCTGAAGCATGACGTAATGGGGGGTGTTATCTCTTTTGTCGAAAATCAGCCGTTTTTGCTCGAACATTAAATGCCTCCAAATGGTATTTAATTAACTTCCCGGGGTGAAGAAACCCTTTTTGAGAACTCAGAGTGAGTAAATTGGCCATTTTCATGCACTTTTAACCATTCCATAAATCTTGTGTTTAGGGCCCCTGGAAGCATGAAAATCACTTTAAACATGCTAATTTTAGCTCTAACACTGATGATCCACCTACAAATGTGAACTGACGTTCAAAAATAAAACATTTGAAAACGGACCATTTTCCACATTTCTGAAGCATGACGTAATGGGGGGGTGTTATCTCTTTTGTCGAAAATCAGCCGTTTTTGCTCGAACATTAAATGCCTCCAAATGGTATTTAATTAACTTCCCGGGGTGAAGAAACCCTTTTTGAGAACTCAGAGTGAGTAAATTGGCCATTTTCATGCACTTTTAACCATTCCATAAATGTTGTGTTTTGGGCCCCTGGAAGCATGAAAATCACTTTAAACATGCTAATTTTAGCTCTAACACTGATGATCCACCTACAAATGTGAACTGACGTTCAAAAATAAAACATTTGAAAACGGACCATTTTCCACATTTCTGAAGCATGACGTAATGGGGGGTGTTATCTCTTTTGTCGAAAATCAGCCGTTTTTGCCCGAACATTAAATGCCTCCAAATGGTATTTAATTAACTTCCCGAGCCCCTGGAAGCATGAAAATCACTTTAAACATGCTAATTTTAGCTCTAACACTGATGATCCACCTACAAATGTGAACTGACGTTCAAAAATAAAACATTTGAAAACGGACCATTTTCCACATTTCTGAAGCATGACGTAATGGGGGGGTGTTATCTCTTTTGTCGAATATCAGCCGTTTTTGCTGGAACATTAAATGCCTCCAAATGGTATTTAATTAACTTCCCGGGGTGAAGAAACCCTTTTTGAGAACTCAGAGTGAGTAAATTGGCCATTTTCATGCACTTTTAACCATTCCATAAATCTTGTGTTTTGGGCCCCTGGAAGCATGAAAATCACCTTAAACATACTAATTTTAGCTCTAACACTGATGATCCACCTACAAATGTGAACTGACGTTCAAAAATAAAACATTTGAAAACGGACCATTTTCCACATTTCTGAAGCATGACGTAATGGGGGGGTGTTATCTCTTTTGTCGAAAATCAGCCGTTTTTGCTCGAACATTAAATGCCTCCAAATGGTATTTAATTAACTTCCCGAGCCCCTGGAAGCATGAAAATCACTTTAAACATGCTAATTTTAGCTCTAACACTGATGATCCACCTACAAATGTGAACTGACGTTCAAAAATAAAACATTTGAAAACGGACCATTTTCCACATTTCTGAAGCATGACGTAATGGGGGGGTGTTATCTCTTTTGTCGAAAATCAGCCGTTTGTGCTCGAACATTAAATGCCTCCAAATGGTATTTAATTAACTTCCCGGGGTGAAGAAACCCTTTTTGTGAACTCAGAGTGAGTAAATTGGCCATTTTCATGCACTTTTAACCATTCCATAAATCTTGTGTTTTGGGCCCCTGGAAGCATGAAAATCACTTTAAACATGCTAATTTTAGCTCTAACACTGATGATCCACCTACAAATGTGAACTGACGTTCAAAAATAAAACATTTGAAAACGGACCATTTTCCACATTTCTGAAGCATGACGTAATGGGGGGGTGTTATCTCTTTTGTCGAAAATCAGCCGTTTTTGCTCGAACATTAAATGCCTCCAAATGGTATTTAATTAACTTCCCGAGCCCCTGGAAGCATGAAAATCACTTTAAACATGCTAATTTTAGCTCTAACACTGATGATCCACCTACAAATGTGAACTGACGTTCAAAAATAAAACATTTGAAAACGGACCATTTTCCACATTTCTGAAGCATGACGTAATGGGGGGGTGTTATCTCTTTTGTCGAAAATCAGCCGTTTTTGCTCGAACATTAAATGCCTCCAAATGGTATTTAATTAACTTCCCGGGGTGAAGAAACCCTTTTTGAGAACTCAGAGTGAGTAAATTGGCCATTTTCATGCACTTTTAACCATTCCATAAATCTTGTGTTTTGGGCCCCTGGAAGCATGAAAATCACTTTAAACATGCTAATTTTAGCTCTAACACTGATGATCCACCTACAAATGTGAACTGACGTTCAAAAATAAAACATTTGAAAACGGACCATTTTCCACATTTCTGAAGCATGACGTAATGGGGGGGTGTTATCTCTTTTGTCGAAAAACAGCCGTTTTTGCTCGAACATTAAATGCCTCCAAATGGTATTTAATTAACTTCCCGGGGTGAAGAAACCCTTTTTGAGAACTCAGAGTGAGTAAATTGGCCATTTTCATGCACTTTTAACCATTCCATAAATCTTGTGTTTTGGGCACCTGGAAGCATGTAAATCACTTTAAACATGCTAATTTTAGCTCTAACACTGATGATCCACCTACAAATGTGAACTAACGTTCAAAAATAAAACATTTGAAAACGGACCATTTTCCACATTTCTGAAGCATGACGTAATGGGGGGGTGTTATCTCTTTTGTCGAAAATCAGCCGTTTTTGCTGGAACATTAAATGCCTCCAAATGGTATTTAATTAACTTCCCGGGGTGAAGAAACCCTTTTTGAGAACTCAGAGTGAGTAAATTGGCCATTTTCATGCACTTTTAACCATTCCATAAATCTTGTGTTTTGGGCCCCTGGAAGCATGAAAATCACTTTAAACATGCTAATTTTAGCTCTAACACTGATGATCCACCTACAAATGTGAACTGACGTTCAAAAATAAAACATTTGAAAACTGACCATTTTCCACATTTCTGAAGCATGACGTAATGGGGGGGTGTTATCTCTTTTGTCGAAAATCAGCCGTTTTTGCTCGAACATTAAATGCCTCCAAATGGTATTTAATTAACTTCCCGAGCCCCTGGAAGCATGAAAATCACTTTAAACATGCTAATTTTAGCTCTAACACTGATGATCCACCTACAAATGTGAACTGACGTTCAAAAATAAAACATTTGAAAACGGACCATTTTCCACATTTCTGAAGCATAACGTAATGGGGGGGTGTTATCTCTTTTGTCGAAAATCAGCCGTTTTTGCTCGAATATTAAATGCCTCCAAATGGTATTTATTTCACTTTCCGAGCCCCTGGAAGCATGAAAATCACTTTAAACATGCTAATTTTAGCTCTAACACTGATGATCCACCTACAAATGTGAACTGACGTTCAAAAATAAAACATTTGAAAACGGACCATTTTCCACATTTCTGAAGCATGACGTAATGGGGGGGTGTTATCTCTTTTGTCGAAAATCAGCCGTTTTTGCTCGAACATTAAATGCCTCCAAATGGTATTTAATTAACTTCCCGAGCCCCTGGAAGCATGAAAATCACTTTAAACATGCTAATTTTAGCTCTAACACTGATGATCCACCTACAAATGTGAACTGACGTTCAAAAATAAAACATTTGAAAACGGACCATTTTCCACATTTCTGAAGCATAACGTAATGGGGGGGTGTTATCTCTTTTGTCGAAAATCAGCCGTTTTTGCTCGAATATTAAATGCCTCCAAATGGTATTTATTTCACTTTCCGAGCCCCTGGAAGCATGAAAATCACTTTAAACATGCTAATTTTAGCTCTAACACTGATGATCCACCTACAAATGTGAACTGACGTTCAAAAATAAAACATTTGAAAACGGACCATTTTCCACATTTCTGAAGCATGACGTAATGGGGGGGTGTTATCTCTTTTGTCGAATATCAGCCGTTTTTGCTGGAACATTAAATGCCTCCAAATGGTATTTAATTAACTTCCCGGGGTGAAGAAACCCTTTTTGAGAACTCAGAGATAGTAAATTGGCCATTTTCATGCACTTTTAACCATTCCATAAATCTTGTGTTTTGGGCCCCTGGAAGCATGAAAATCACCTTAAACATGCTAATTTTAGCTCTAACACTGATGATCCACCTACAAATGTGAACTGACGTTCAAAAATAAAACATTTGAAAACGGACCATTTTCCACATTTCTGAAGCATGACGTAATGGGGGGGTGTTATCTCTTTTGTCGAAAATCAGCCGTTTTTGCTCGAACATTAAATGCCTCCAAATGGTATTTAATTAACTTCCCGAGCCCCTGGAAGCATGAAAATCACTTTAAACATGCTAATTTTAGCTCTAACACTGATGATCCACCTACAAATGTGAACTGACGTTCAAAAATAAAACATTTGAAAACGGACCATTTTCCACATTTCTGAAGCATGACGTAATGGGGGGGTGTTATCTCTTTTGTCGAAAATCAGCCGTTTGTGCTCGAACATTAAATGCCTCCAAATGGTATTTAATTAACTTCCCGGGGTGAAGAAACCCTTTTTGTGAACTCAGAGTGAGTAAATTGGCCATTTTCATGCACTTTTAACCATTCCATAAATCTTGTGTTTTGGGCCCCTGGAAGCATGAAAATCACTTTAAACATGCTAATTTTAGCTCTAACACTGATGATCCACCTACAAATGTGAACTGACGTTCAAAAATAAAACATTTGAAAACGGACCATTTTCCACATTTCTGAAGCATGACGTAATGGGGGGGTGTTATCTCTTTTGTCGAAAATCAGCCGTTTTTGCTCGAACATTAAATGCCTCCAAATGGTATTTAATTAACTTCCCGAGCCCCTGGAAGCATGAAAATCACTTTAAACATGCTAATTTTAGCTCTAACACTGATGATCCACCTACAAATGTGAACTGACGTTCAAAAATAAAACATTTGAAAACGGACCATTTTCCACATTTCTGAAGCATGACGTAATGGGGGGGTGTTATCTCTTTTGTCGAAAATCAGCCGTTTTTGCTCGAACATTAAATGCCTCCAAATGGTATTTAATTAACTTCCCGGGGTGAAGAAACCCTTTTTGAGAACTCAGAGTGAGTAAATTGGCCATTTTCATGCACTTTTAACCATTCCATAAATCTTGTGTTTTGGGCCCCTGGAAGCATGAAAATCACTTTAAACATGCTAATTTTAGCTCTAACACTGATGATCCACCTACAAATGTGAACTGACGTTCAAAAATAAAACATTTGAAAACGGACCATTTTCCACATTTCTGAAGCATGACGTAATGGGGGGGTGTTATCTCTTTTGTCGAAAAACAGCCGTTTTTGCTCGAACATTAAATGCCTCCAAATGGTATTTAATTAACTTCCCGGGGTGAAGAAACCCTTTTTGAGAACTCAGAGTGAGTAAATTGGCCATTTTCATGCACTTTTAACCATTCCATAAATCTTGTGTTTTGGGCACCTGGAAGCATGTAAATCACTTTAAACATGCTAATTTTAGCTCTAACACTGATGATCCACCTACAAATGTGAACTAACGTTCAAAAATAAAACATTTGAAAACGGACCATTTTCCACATTTCTGAAGCATGACGTAATGGGGGGGTGTTATCTCTTTTGTCGAAAATCAGCCGTTTTTGCTGGAACATTAAATGCCTCCAAATGGTATTTAATTAACTTCCCGGGGTGAAGAAACCCTTTTTGAGAACTCAGAGTGAGTAAATTGGCCATTTTCATGCACTTTTAACCATTCCATAAATCTTGTGTTTTGGGCCCCTGGAAGCATGAAAATCACTTTAAACATGCTAATTTTAGCTCTAACACTGATGATCCACCTACAAATGTGAACTGACGTTCAAAAATAAAACATTTGAAAACTGACCATTTTCCACATTTCTGAAGCATGACGTAATGGGGGGGTGTTATCTCTTTTGTCGAAAATCAGCCGTTTTTGCTCGAACATTAAATGCCTCCAAATGGTATTTAATTAACTTCCCGAGCCCCTGGAAGCATGAAAATCACTTTAAACATGCTAATTTTAGCTCTAACACTGATGATCCACCTACAAATGTGAACTGACGTTCAAAAATAAAACATTTGAAAACGGACCATTTTCCACATTTCTGAAGCATAACGTAATGGGGGGGTGTTATCTCTTTTGTCGAAAATCAGCCGTTTTTGCTCGAATATTAAATGCCTCCAAATGGTATTTATTTCACTTTCCGAGCCCCTGGAAGCATGAAAATCACTTTAAACATGCTAATTTTAGCTCTAACACTGATGATCCACCTACAAATGTGAACTGACGTTCAAAAATAAAACATTTGAAAACGGACCATTTTCCACATTTCTGAAGCATGACGTAATGGGGGGGTGTTATCTCTTTTGTCGAAAATCAGCCGTTTTTGCTCGAACATTATATGCCTCCAAATGGTATTTAATTAACTTCCCGAGCCCCTGGAAGCATGAAAATCACTTTAAACATGCTAATTTTAACTCTAACACTGATGATCCACCTACAAATGTGAACTGACATTCAAAAATAAAACATTTGAAAACGGACCATTTTCCACATTTCTGAAGCATGACGTAATGGGGGGGTGTTATCTCTTTTGTCGAAAATCAGCCGTTTTTGCTCGAACATTAAATGCCTCCAAATGGTATTTAATTAACTTCCCGGGGTGAAGAAACCCTTTTTGAGAACTCAGAGTGAGTAAATTGGCCATTTTCATGCACTTTTAACCATTCCATAAATCTTGTGTTTAGGGCCCCTGGAAGCATGAAAATCACTTTAAACATGCTAATTTTAGCTCTAACACTGATGATCCACCTACAAATGTGAACTGACGTTCAAAAATAAAACATTTGAAAACGGACCATTTTCCACATTTCTGAAGCATGACGTAATGGGGGGGTGTTATCTCTTTTGTCGAAAATCAGCCGTTTTTGCTCGAACATTAAATGCCTCCAAATGGTATTTAATTAACTTCCCGGGGTGAAGAAACCCTTTTTGAGAACTCAGAGTGAGTAAATTGGCCATTTTCATGCACTTTTAACCATTCCATAAATGTTGTGTTTTGGGCCCCTGGAAGCATGAAAATCACTTTAAACATGCTAATTTTAGCTCTAACACTGATGATCCACCTACAAATGTGAACTGACGTTCAAAAATAAAACATTTGAAAACGGACCATTTTCCACATTTCTGAAGCATGACGTAATGGGGGGTGTTATCTCTTTTGTCGAAAATCAGCCGTTTTTGCCCGAACATTAAATGCCTCCAAATGGTATTTAATTAACTTCCCGAGCCCCTGGAAGCATGAAAATCACTTTAAACATGCTAATTTTAGCTCTAACACTGATGATCCACCTACAAATGTGAACTGACGTTCAAAAATAAAACATTTGAAAACGGACCATTTTCCACATTTCTGAAGCATGACGTAATGGGGGGGTGTTATCTCTTTTGTCGAATATCAGCCGTTTTTGCTGGAACATTAAATGCCTCCAAATGGTATTTAATTAACTTCCCGGGGTGAAGAAACCCTTTTTGAGAACTCAGAGTGAGTAAATTGGCCATTTTCATGCACTTTTAACCATTCCATAAATCTTGTGTTTTGGGCCCCTGGAAGCATGAAAATCACCTTAAACATGCTAATTTTAGCTCTAACACTGATGATCCACCTACAAATGTGAACTGACGTTCAAAAATAAAACATTTGAAAACGGACCATTTTCCACATTTCTGAAGCATGACGTAATGGGGGGGTGTTATCTCTTTTGTCGAAAATCAGCCGTTTTTGCTCGAACATTAAATGCCTCCAAATGGTATTTAATTAACTTCCCGAGCCCCTGGAAGCATGAAAATCACTTTAAACATGCTAATTTTAGCTCTAACACTGATGATCCACCTACAAATGTGAACTGACGTTCAAAAATAAAACATTTGAAAACGGACCATTTTCCACATTTCTGAAGCATGACGTAATGGGGGGGTGTTATCTCTTTTGTCGAAAATCAGCCGTTTGTGCTCGAACATTAAATGCCTCCAAATGGTATTTAATTAACTTCCCGGGGTGAAGAAACCCTTTTTGTGAACTCAGAGTGAGTAAATTGGCCATTTTCATGCACTTTTAACCATTCCATAAATCTTGTGTTTTGGGCCCCTGGAAGCATGAAAATCACTTTAAACATGCTAATTTTAGCTCTAACACTGATGATCCACCTACAAATGTGAACTGACGTTCAAAAATAAAACATTTGAAAACGGACCATTTTCCACATTTCTGAAGCATGACGTAATGGGGGGGTGTTATCTCTTTTGTCGAAAATCAGCCGTTTTTGCTCGAACATTAAATGCCTCCAAATGGTATTTAATTAACTTCCCGAGCCCCTGGAAGCATGAAAATCACTTTAAACATGCTAATTTTAGCTCTAACACTGATGATCCACCTACAAATGTGAACTGACGTTCAAAAATAAAACATTTGAAAACGGACCATTTTCCACATTTCTGAAGCATGACGTAATGGGGGGGTGTTATCTCTTTTGTCGAAAATCAGCCGTTTTTGCTCGAACATTAAATGCCTCCAAATGGTATTTAATTAACTTCCCGGGGTGAAGAAACCCTTTTTGAGAACTCAGAGTGAGTAAATTGGCCATTTTCATGCACTTTTAACCATTCCATAAATCTTGTGTTTTGGGCCCCTGGAAGCATGAAAATCACTTTAAACATGCTAATTTTAGCTCTAACACTGATGATCCACCTACAAATGTGAACTGACGTTCAAAAATAAAACATTTGAAAACGGACCATTTTCCACATTTCTGAAGCATGACGTAATGGGGGGGTGTTATCTCTTTTGTCGAAAAACAGCCGTTTTTGCTCGAACATTAAATGCCTCCAAATGGTATTTAATTAACTTCCCGGGGTGAAGAAACCCTTTTTGAGAACTCAGAGTGAGTAAATTGGCCATTTTCATGCACTTTTAACCATTCCATAAATCTTGTGTTTTGGGCACCTGGAAGCATGTAAATCACTTTAAACATGCTAATTTTAGCTCTAACACTGATGATCCACCTACAAATGTGAACTAACGTTCAAAAATAAAACATTTGAAAACGGACCATTTTCCACATTTCTGAAGCATGACGTAATGGGGGGGTGTTATCTCTTTTGTCGAAAATCAGCCGTTTTTGCTGGAACATTAAATGCCTCCAAATGGTATTTAATTAACTTCCCGGGGTGAAGAAACCCTTTTTGAGAACTCAGAGTGAGTAAATTGGCCATTTTCATGCACTTTTAACCATTCCATAAATCTTGTGTTTTGGGCCCCTGGAAGCATGAAAATCACTTTAAACATGCTAATTTTAGCTCTAACACTGATGATCCACCTACAAATGTGAACTGACGTTCAAAAATAAAACATTTGAAAACTGACCATTTTCCACATTTCTGAAGCATGACGTAATGGGGGGGTGTTATCTCTTTTGTCGAAAATCAGCCGTTTTTGCTCGAACATTAAATGCCTCCAAATGGTATTTAATTAACTTCCCGAGCCCCTGGAAGCATGAAAATCACTTTAAACATGCTAATTTTAGCTCTAACACTGATGATCCACCTACAAATGTGAACTGACGTTCAAAAATAAAACATTTGAAAACGGACCATTTTCCACATTTCTGAAGCATAACGTAATGGGGGGGTGTTATCTCTTTTGTCGAAAATCAGCCGTTTTTGCTCGAATATTAAATGCCTCCAAATGGTATTTATTTCACTTTCCGAGCCCCTGGAAGCATGAAAATCACTTTAAACATGCTAATTTTAGCTCTAACACTGATGATCCACCTACAAATGTGAACTGACGTTCAAAAATAAAACATTTGAAAACGGACCATTTTCCACATTTCTGAAGCATGACGTAATGGGGGGGTGTTATCTCTTTTGTCGAAAATCAGCCGTTTTTGCTCGAACATTAAATGCCTCCAAATGGTATTTAATTAACTTCCCGAGCCCCTGGAAGCATGAAAATCACTTTAAACATGCTAATTTTAGCTCTAACACTGATGATCCACCTACAAATGTGAACTGACGTTCAAAAATAAAACATTTGAAAACGGACCATTTTCCACATTTCTGAAGCATAACGTAATGGGGGGGTGTTATCTCTTTTGTCGAAAATCAGCCGTTTTTGCTCGAATATTAAATGCCTCCAAATGGTATTTATTTCACTTTCCGAGCCCCTGGAAGCATGAAAATCACTTTAAACATGCTAATTTTAGCTCTAACACTGATGATCCACCTACAAATGTGAACTGACGTTCAAAAATAAAACATTTGAAAACGGACCATTTTCCACATTTCTGAAGCATGACGTAATGGGGGGGTGTTATCTCTTTTGTCGAATATCAGCCGTTTTTGCTGGAACATTAAATGCCTCCAAATGGTATTTAATTAACTTCCCGGGGTGAAGAAACCCTTTTTGAGAACTCAGAGTGAGTAAATTGGCCATTTTCATGCACTTTTAACCATTCCATAAATCTTGTGTTTTGGGCCCCTGGAAGCATGAAAATCACCTTAAACATGCTAATTTTAGCTCTAACACTGATGATCCACCTACAAATGTGAACTGACGTTCAAAAATAAAACATTTGAAAACGGACCATTTTCCACATTTCTGAAGCATGACGTAATGGGGGGGTGTTATCTCTTTTGTCGAAAATCAGCCGTTTTTGCTCGAACATTAAATGCCTCCAAATGGTATTTAATTAACTTCCCGAGCCCCTGGAAGCATGAAAATCACTTTAAACATGCTAATTTTAGCTCTAACACTGATGATCCACCTACAAATGTGAACTGACGTTCAAAAATAAAACATTTGAAAACGGACCATTTTCCACATTTCTGAAGCATGACGTAATGGGGGGGTGTTATCTCTTTTGTCGAAAATCAGCCGTTTGTGCTCGAACATTAAATGCCTCCAAATGGTATTTAATTAACTTCCCGGGGTGAAGAAACCCTTTTTGTGAACTCAGAGTGAGTAAATTGGCCATTTTCATGCACTTTTAACCATTCCATAAATCTTGTGTTTTGGGCCCCTGGAAGCATGAAAATCACTTTAAACATGCTAATTTTAGCTCTAACACTGATGATCCACCTACAAATGTGAACTGACGTTCAAAAATAAAACATTTGAAAACGGACCATTTTCCACATTTCTGAAGCATGACGTAATGGGGGGGTGTTATCTCTTTTGTCGAAAATCAGCCGTTTTTGCTCGAACATTAAATGCCTCCAAATGGTATTTAATTAACTTCCCGAGCCCCTGGAAGCATGAAAATCACTTTAAACATGCTAATTTTAGCTCTAACACTGATGATCCACCTACAAATGTGAACTGACGTTCAAAAATAAAACATTTGAAAACGGACCATTTTCCACATTTCTGAAGCATGACGTAATGGGGGGGTGTTATCTCTTTTGTCGAAAATCAGCCGTTTTTGCTCGAACATTAAATGCCTCCAAATGGTATTTAATTAACTTCCCGGGGTGAAGAAACCCTTTTTGAGAACTCAGAGTGAGTAAATTGGCCATTTTCATGCACTTTTAACCATTCCATAAATCTTGTGTTTTGGGCCCCTGGAAGCATGAAAATCACTTTAAACATGCTAATTTTAGCTCTAACACTGATGATCCACCTACAAATGTGAACTGACGTTCAAAAATAAAACATTTGAAAACGGACCATTTTCCACATTTCTGAAGCATGACGTAATGGGGGGGTGTTATCTCTTTTGTCGAAAAACAGCCGTTTTTGCTCGAACATTAAATGCCTCCAAATGGTATTTAATTAACTTCCCGGGGTGAAGAAACCCTTTTTGAGAACTCAGAGTGAGTAAATTGGCCATTTTCATGCACTTTTAACCATTCCATAAATCTTGTGTTTTGGGCACCTGGAAGCATGTAAATCACTTTAAACATGCTAATTTTAGCTCTAACACTGATGATCCACCTACAAATGTGAACTAACGTTCAAAAATAAAACATTTGAAAACGGACCATTTTCCACATTTCTGAAGCATGACGTAATGGGGGGGTGTTATCTCTTTTGTCGAAAATCAGCCGTTTTTGCTGGAACATTAAATGCCTCCAAATGGTATTTAATTAACTTCCCGGGGTGAAGAAACCCTTTTTGAGAACTCAGAGTGAGTAAATTGGCCATTTTCATGCACTTTTAACCATTCCATAAATCTTGTGTTTTGGGCCCCTGGAAGCATGAAAATCACTTTAAACATGCTAATTTTAGCTCTAACACTGATGATCCACCTACAAATGTGAACTGACGTTCAAAAATAAAACATTTGAAAACTGACCATTTTCCACATTTCTGAAGCATGACGTAATGGGGGGGTGTTATCTCTTTTGTCGAAAATCAGCCGTTTTTGCTCGAACATTAAATGCCTCCAAATGGTATTTAATTAACTTCCCGAGCCCCTGGAAGCATGAAAATCACTTTAAACATGCTAATTTTAGCTCTAACACTGATGATCCACCTACAAATGTGAACTGACGTTCAAAAATAAAACATTTGAAAACGGACCATTTTCCACATTTCTGAAGCATAACGTAATGGGGGGGTGTTATCTCTTTTGTCGAAAATCAGCCGTTTTTGCTCGAATATTAAATGCCTCCAAATGGTATTTATTTCACTTTCCGAGCCCCTGGAAGCATGAAAATCACTTTAAACATGCTAATTTTAGCTCTAACACTGATGATCCACCTACAAATGTGAACTGACGTTCAAAAATAAAACATTTGAAAACGGACCATTTTCCACATTTCTGAAGCATGACGTAATGGGGGGGTGTTATCTCTTTTGTCGAAAATCAGCCGTTTTTGCTCGAACATTATATGCCTCCAAATGGTATTTAATTAACTTCCCGAGCCCCTGGAAGCATGAAAATCACTTTAAACATGCTAATTTTAACTCTAACACTGATGATCCACCTACAAATGTGAACTGACATTCAAAAATAAAACATTTGAAAACGGACCATTTTCCACATTTCTGAAGCATGACGTAATGGGGGGGTGTTATCTCTTTTGTCGAAAATCAGCCGTTTTTGCTCGAACATTAAATGCCTCCAAATGGTATTTAATTAACTTCCCGGGGTGAAGAAACCCTTTTTGAGAACTCAGAGTGAGTAAATTGGCCATTTTCATGCACTTTTAACCATTCCATAAATCTTGTGTTTAGGGCCCCTGGAAGCATGAAAATCACTTTAAACATGCTAATTTTAGCTCTAACACTGATGATCCACCTACAAATGTGAACTGACGTTCAAAAATAAAACATTTGAAAACGGACCATTTTCCACATTTCTGAAGCATGACGTAATGGGGGGGTGTTATCTCTTTTGTCGAAAATCAGCCGTTTTTGCTCGAACATTAAATGCCTCCAAATGGTATTTAATTAACTTCCCGGGGTGAAGAAACCCTTTTTGAGAACTCAGAGTGAGTAAATTGGCCATTTTCATGCACTTTTAACCATTCCATAAATGTTGTGTTTTGGGCCCCTGGAAGCATGAAAATCACTTTAAACATGCTAATTTTAGCTCTAACACTGATGATCCACCTACAAATGTGAACTGACGTTCAAAAATAAAACATTTGAAAACGGACCATTTTCCACATTTCTGAAGCATGACGTAATGGGGGGTGTTATCTCTTTTGTCGAAAATCAGCCGTTTTTGCCCGAACATTAAATGCCTCCAAATGGTATTTAATTAACTTCCCGAGCCCCTGGAAGCATGAAAATCACTTTAAACATGCTAATTTTAGCTCTAACACTGATGATCCACCTACAAATGTGAACTGACGTTCAAAAATAAAACATTTGAAAACGGACCATTTTCCACATTTCTGAAGCATGACGTAATGGGGGGTGTTATCTCTTTTGTCGAAAATCAGCCGTTTTTGCCCGAACATTAAATGCCTCCAAATGGTATTTAATTAACTTCCCGAGCCCCTGGAAGCATGAAAATCACTTTAAACATGCTAATTTTAGCTCTAACACTGATGATCCACCTACAAATGTGAACTGACGTTCAAAAATAAAACATTTGAAAACGGACCATTTTCCACATTTCTGAAGCATGACGTAATGGGGGGGTGTTATCTCTTTTGTCGAATATCAGCCGTTTTTGCTGGAACATTAAATGCCTCCAAATGGTATTTAATTAACTTCCCGGGGTGAAGAAACCCTTTTTGAGAACTCAGAGTGAGTAAATTGGCCATTTTCATGCACTTTTAACCATTCCATAAATCTTGTGTTTTGGGCCCCTGGAAGCATGAAAATCACCTTAAACATGCTAATTTTAGCTCTAACACTGATGATCCACCTACAAATGTGAACTGACGTTCAAAAATAAAACATTTGAAAACGGACCATTTTCCACATTTCTGAAGCATGACGTAATGGGGGGGTGTTATCTCTTTTGTCGAAAATCAGCCGTTTTTGCTCGAACATTAAATGCCTCCAAATGGTATTTAATTAACTTCCCGAGCCCCTGGAAGCATGAAAATCACTTTAAACATGCTAATTTTAGCTCTAACACTGATGATCCACCTACAAATGTGAACTGACGTTCAAAAATAAAACATTTGAAAACGGACCATTTTCCACATTTCTGAAGCATGACGTAATGGGGGGGTGTTATCTCTTTTGTCGAAAATCAGCCGTTTGTGCTCGAACATTAAATGCCTCCAAATGGTATTTAATTAACTTCCCGGGGTGAAGAAACCCTTTTTGTGAACTCAGAGTGAGTAAATTGGCCATTTTCATGCACTTTTAACCATTCCATAAATCTTGTGTTTTGGGCCCCTGGAAGCATGAAAATCACTTTAAACATGCTAATTTTAGCTCTAACACTGATGATCCACCTACAAATGTGAACTGACGTTCAAAAATAAAACATTTGAAAACGGACCATTTTCCACATTTCTGAAGCATGACGTAATGGGGGGGTGTTATCTCTTTTGTCGAAAATCAGCCGTTTTTGCTCGAACATTAAATGCCTCCAAATGGTATTTAATTAACTTCCCGAGCCCCTGGAAGCATGAAAATCACTTTAAACATGCTAATTTTAGCTCTAACACTGATGATCCACCTACAAATGTGAACTGACGTTCAAAAATAAAACATTTGAAAACGGACCATTTTCCACATTTCTGAAGCATGACGTAATGGGGGGGTGTTATCTCTTTTGTCGAAAATCAGCCGTTTTTGCTCGAACATTAAATGCCTCCAAATGGTATTTAATTAACTTCCCGGGGTGAAGAAACCCTTTTTGAGAACTCAGAGTGAGTAAATTGGCCATTTTCATGCACTTTTAACCATTCCATAAATCTTGTGTTTTGGGCCCCTGGAAGCATGAAAATCACTTTAAACATGCTAATTTTAGCTCTAACACTGATGATCCACCTACAAATGTGAACTGACGTTCAAAAATAAAACATTTGAAAACGGACCATTTTCCACATTTCTGAAGCATGACGTAATGGGGGGGTGTTATCTCTTTTGTCGAAAAACAGCCGTTTTTGCTCGAACATTAAATGCCTCCAAATGGTATTTAATTAACTTCCCGGGGTGAAGAAACCCTTTTTGAGAACTCAGAGTGAGTAAATTGGCCATTTTCATGCACTTTTAACCATTCCATAAATCTTGTGTTTTGGGCACCTGGAAGCATGTAAATCACTTTAAACATGCTAATTTTAGCTCTAACACTGATGATCCACCTACAAATGTGAACTAACGTTCAAAAATAAAACATTTGAAAACGGACCATTTTCCACATTTCTGAAGCATGACGTAATGGGGGGGTGTTATCTCTTTTGTCGAAAATCAGCCGTTTTTGCTGGAACATTAAATGCCTCCAAATGGTATTTAATTAACTTCCCGGGGTGAAGAAACCCTTTTTGAGAACTCAGAGTGAGTAAATTGGCCATTTTCATGCACTTTTAACCATTCCATAAATCTTGTGTTTTGGGCCCCTGGAAGCATGAAAATCACTTTAAACATGCTAATTTTAGCTCTAACACTGATGATCCACCTACAAATGTGAACTGACGTTCAAAAATAAAACATTTGAAAACTGACCATTTTCCACATTTCTGAAGCATGACGTAATGGGGGGGTGTTATCTCTTTTGTCGAAAATCAGCCGTTTTTGCTCGAACATTAAATGCCTCCAAATGGTATTTAATTAACTTCCCGAGCCCCTGGAAGCATGAAAATCACTTTAAACATGCTAATTTTAGCTCTAACACTGATGATCCACCTACAAATGTGAACTGACGTTCAAAAATAAAACATTTGAAAACGGACCATTTTCCACATTTCTGAAGCATAACGTAATGGGGGGGTGTTATCTCTTTTGTCGAAAATCAGCCGTTTTTGCTCGAATATTAAATGCCTCCAAATGGTATTTATTTCACTTTCCGAGCCCCTGGAAGCATGAAAATCACTTTAAACATGCTAATTTTAGCTCTAACACTGATGATCCACCTACAAATGTGAACTGACGTTCAAAAATAAAACATTTGAAAACGGACCATTTTCCACATTTCTGAAGCATGACGTAATGGGGGGGTGTTATCTCTTTTGTCGAAAATCAGCCGTTTTTGCTCGAACATTAAATGCCTCCAAATGGTATTTAATTAACTTCCCGAGCCCCTGGAAGCATGAAAATCACTTTAAACATGCTAATTTTAGCTCTAACACTGATGATCCACCTACAAATGTGAACTGACGTTCAAAAATAAAACATTTGAAAACGGACCATTTTCCACATTTCTGAAGCATAACGTAATGGGGGGGTGTTATCTCTTTTGTCGAAAATCAGCCGTTTTTGCTCGAATATTAAATGCCTCCAAATGGTATTTATTTCACTTTCCGAGCCCCTGGAAGCATGAAAATCACTTTAAACATGCTAATTTTAGCTCTAACACTGATGATCCACCTACAAATGTGAACTGACGTTCAAAAATAAAACATTTGAAAACGGACCATTTTCCACATTTCTGAAGCATGACGTAATGGGGGGGTGTTATCTCTTTTGTCGAATATCAGCCGTTTTTGCTGGAACATTAAATGCCTCCAAATGGTATTTAATTAACTTCCCGGGGTGAAGAAACCCTTTTTGAGAACTCAGAGTGAGTAAATTGGCCATTTTCATGCACTTTTAACCATTCCATAAATCTTGTGTTTTGGGCCCCTGGAAGCATGAAAATCACCTTAAACATGCTAATTTTAGCTCTAACACTGATGATCCACCTACAAATGTGAACTGACGTTCAAAAATAAAACATTTGAAAACGGACCATTTTCCACATTTCTGAAGCATGACGTAATGGGGGGGTGTTATCTCTTTTGTCGAAAATCAGCCGTTTTTGCTCGAACATTAAATGCCTCCAAATGGTATTTAATTAACTTCCCGAGCCCCTGGAAGCATGAAAATCACTTTAAACATGCTAATTTTAGCTCTAACACTGATGATCCACCTACAAATGTGAACTGACGTTCAAAAATAAAACATTTGAAAACGGACCATTTTCCACATTTCTGAAGCATAACGTAATGGGGGGGTGTTATCTCTTTTGTCGAAAATCAGCCGTTTTTGCTCGAATATTAAATGCCTCCAAATGGTATTTATTTCACTTTCCGAGCCCCTGGAAGCATGAAAATCACTTTAAACATGCTAATTTTAGCTCTAACACTGATGATCCACCTACAAATGTGAACTGACGTTCAAAAATAAAACATTTGAAAACGGACCATTTTCCACATTTCTGAAGCATGA